>NC_088423.1:36230148-36533005 GCF_034236695.1 Oncorhynchus nerka | reverse complement strand
ACAGAGGTTGGGCGGTGGCAGTGTTGATTGAGCTTCCAATTTTAACTTGAACCTTCCTGTGCATCTAATTGCCTATGGTTCAACGGCAGCTTTGAATTGTGCAGTAGTGTAAGGTAAGTAATTTGTTCATGTTATAAAATATTTTTAAATAGTTAGCTGGTGGCCAAACTTGTTATATCGGCTAAGTGAATGGTCAAGATCTTTGTTTATAGATAATAGCTACATCAGTGAACTTTAGATTTAGAAGGTTGCTAGCTAGCTAACGTGGTTAGTTAATGATAGCGTTAGATTAATTAGCTATCTAGCTAAATGTTAGTGGGAACTTTATCTCAACTTCATTAGTTCGCTAAAATTAGCAAACGATTAGATTGGGTTGTGACCGATTGTGATCAATTTGAGCCTTGTTTGGTGCAGCATGTAGCTAGCCAGGAAGTGAAGGTTACAAAATGGCTAATATCTACTAATTTGTTCTTCAAAACGCATATAACTAAGAATGTTTGTCTGGCAAAAAAATTGTTAGCTAGCTATATAGTTACCTACAACACTGACCTCAACCGTAACTTAGTGCTAACGTTAGCTAGCTAGCACACATGGCCAGACGTGGTAGGGTTTTCCACAGCCATTGAGATTAACATGTCTATGGTGTGTGTTTGTTGTTAATCACAGATCAGACATTATGTTCATGCCAATACAGCTTGAAATGTATTGGCCAGTTTAACTTTCCAATATATTTGAGTGGTGGTGGTAACTGTTTGTAGCTAGTTAGATAGCTAGTTAGTTTGGTTGGTTGATTTCACTGGAATATTACCTTGCCACGCCCCAGATCCGCAGGCAGGTAGAAACCTGTTACATCATTAGTGGCATTTGGAACAAATTGTTGATCCACTGCAGGGAAGACAAAGGGGAGACAGTATAAGGGGACATTTTGTGTGATTGTTTCCATATGTAAAGCTTTACCATAAAATGTTTGCAACCAAATTTAACTTAAATATGAGTGCAGAGTAACATGTTGGTGAAGGTCCAATACCAAAAATGCAAGAAGTTTATGAAGTTGCAGCCTGGTTTCATTAATCAGAGATTTAATTAATCAAGGTGAATATATGAACTGTCTGATGTATTTTCTGAAATTGAACACTTGGGCTTGATTTGGGTCAGACCTATTATTGTTGCCCCCTAGGTGGTTTATCTCCCTGTATTCTGATTAGTCTCTCTTTTTTGTAGTCCAAAATAGGTTTGGACTGCCCCCTTCAGCACAAATACACGTTATTGATGATTCACAAAAGGAGGTGGAGGAGGATGTCCTGCTGGACCTGATTGAGGCCAGTCCAGACCTGTGCCTCACAATCTTTCTACAGTCTCACATAATGTTTTCAAGTAACATGAATGTATAGATTGATTGCTTTGATCCATTGTTTGTGCTCAGACTTTTTCCTGCCGGCTGTCTAACATCTACTTCGTGCATAGACACATTATCCCTCTCGTCAAGTGATTTAGACCTGAGATCTCCAGAAAGGCTATCTAAAAAGGTCAAAACAACCTCAGGAGATTTAGCCATAACTGATATTGGATGTTGATAATCCCATTTCTCTGTTTGGTCTTCATGGAGATACCGACAGCATAAAACAACCCGAAATTGTTTAACTTTTCTCTTGTCTTAATAGATGGTCCGAGATGCCCTGACTAGTAGACCTGGTGGGTAAGACATATTAGAAGTTGAAGTTGAGTTGATCCACTTTGTTTTAGGTAAATCAGGACTTTTTGCTGATGTTTGACAATGAAACAACCTCTAAATTCATTGACAAGTTGGACACTGTATTAAAGCCTAAAGTCATCAAATTGGCAAAATCCCGACAACGACCACCGATTTGTGTCGCCTGCTGAAAACTGCCAGAGAATGACAGTGAAACCAGTAAGTGGATTATCTCGTGGTTAAAGCAATGTTTCAAATTCAGCGATATTATTTTATGTGATTTGGGATGTTTGGATTTTCTTGTGCTCAGACTGGGACAATGATATGTCCTCCATGCTGCTGCTGCTTCATCTCCTCCTACCACCAGCAGGAGGGAAGAGGACCAAGATCAGTGCCAGTGATGCTGTGGGCAGACTACTGCACTTTCATAAGGTAAGATGATACAGTAATTGTTGTGTAATTTCTTCTTTGGATTGTCTCTTCATTATCTTAACATGTGGAGAGTGACTTAAAAAATACCATTTGTGTTTTGCAGTCATGCTGCAGCATTGAAGACCATCTTGATGTGAGCCATGGTCAACAGCCATACCTCCTTGCCGTCAGAAGAAGACAGAGCAAGATTGACAACTACTACATTGGGGTGGACAAGAGGCTTGTTCACTGCCAGGCGGCTAGTGGTCTGTGTGCGTTTGAACTGTTCAAAAGCCCACTTTGTCTTTAACCTGATGTATGTTGATGTGCTTGTCAACTTCTATACATTTGTGCAGACAACCATCTACAACATTGATGTAGACAAAACAAGAGAGACCCCTAGCGTGATAGTTGTGGACAAAACGTCTTAACTATATAAATGTACACTACGGTGCTTTGTTGCACAGAAACAGCCAGTCATTGATATTTAATTTGAGAATAGCTTCTATCCCTCCACCAAGTTCAGATTGATCTGTGCTCAGGATGGTTGTATCAAATTTATTTATATAGCCCTTTGTACATCAGCTGCTATCTCACAGTGCTGTACAGAAACCCAGCCTAAAACCCCAAACAGCAAGCAATGCAGGTGTAGAAGCACGGTGGCTAGGAAAAACTCCCTAGAAACGCCAAAACCTAGGAAGAAATCTAGAGAGGAACCAGGCTATGAGGGGTGGCCAGTCCTCTTCTGGCTGTGCCGGGTGGAGATTACAACAGAACATGGCCAAGATGTTCAAATGTCATAAATGACCAGCATGGTCAAATAATAATAATCACATGCTGAACAGCTGAAACTGGAGCAGCAGCACGGCCAGGTGGACTGGGGACAGCAAGGAGTCATCATGCCAGGTAGTCCTGAGGCATGGTCCTAGGGCTCAGGTCCTCAGAGAGAGAGAAAGAAAGAGAGAATTAGAGAGAGCATACTTAAATTCACACAGGACACCGGATAAGACAGGAGAAGTACTCTAGATATAACAGGCGGACCCTAGCCCCCCGACACATCAACTACTGCAGCATAAATACTGGAGGCTGAGACAGGAGGGGTCAGGAGACACTGTGGCCCCATCCAATGACATCCAACAGGGCCAAACAGGAAGGATATAACCCCACCCACTTTGCCAAAGCACAGCCCCCACACCACTAGAGGGATATCTTCAACCACCAACTTACCATCCTGAGACAAGGCCAAGCATAGCCCACAAAGATCTCCGCCACGGCACAACCCAAGGGGTGGCGCCAACCCAGACAGGAAGATCACATCAGTGACTCAACTCACTCAAGTGAACCCTCATAGGGACGGCATGAAATAGCACCAGTAAGCCAGTGACTCAGCCCCTGTAATAGGGATAGAGGCAGAGAATCCCAGTGGAAAGAGGGGAACCGGCCAGGCAGATACAGCTAGGGCGGTTCGTTGCTCCAGAGCCTTTCAATTGACCTACACACTCCTGGGCCAGACTACACTCAATCATATGACCCACTGAAGAGATGAGTCTTAAGTAAACATTTGAAGGTTAAGAACGAGTTTGTGTCTCTCACATGGGTAGGCAGACCATTCCATAAAAATTGAGCTCTATAGGAGAAAGCCCTGCCTCCAACTGTTTGCTTAGAAATTCTAGGGACAATTAGGAGGCCTGCGTCTTGTGACCGTAGCGTACGTGTAGGTATGTACGGTAGGACCAAATCAGAGAGATAGGTAGGAGCAAGCCCATGTAATGCTTTGCAGGTTAGCAGTAAAACCTTGAAATCAGCCCTTGCCTTGACAGGAAGCCAGTGTAGGGAGGCTAGCACTGGAGTAATATGATCACATTTTTTGGTTCTAGTCAGGATTCTAGCAGCCGTATTTAGCACTAACTGAAGTTTATCTAGTGCTTTATCCGTGTAGCCGGAAAGCAGAGCATTGCAGTAGTCTAACCTAGAAGTAACAAAAGCATGGATACATTTTTCTGCATGATTTTTGGACAGAAAGTTTCTGATTTTTGCAATGTTACGCAGTTGGAAAAAAGCTGTCCTCGAAACTGTCTTGATATGTTCGTCTAAAGAGAGATCAGGGTCCAGAGTAACGCCGAGGTCCTTCACAGTTTTATTTGAGATGACTGTACAACCATTAAGATTAATTGTCAGATTCAACAGAAGATCTCTATGTTTCTTGGGACCTAGAACAAGCATCTCTGTTTTGTCCGAGTTTAAAAGTAGAAAGTTTGCAGCCATCCACTTCCTTATGTCTGAAACACAGGCTTCTAGCAAGGGCAATTTTGGGGCTTCACCATGTTTCATTGAAATGTACAGCTCTGTGTCGTCCACATAGCAGTGAAAGTTAACATTATGTTTTCGAATGACATCCCCAAGAGGTAAAATATATAGTGAAAACAATAGTGGTCCTACAACGGAACCCTGAGGAACACCGAAATGTACAGTTGATTTGTCAGAGGACAAACCATTCACAGAGACAAACTGATATCTTTCCGACAGATGAGATCTAAACCAGGCCATAACCTGTCCGTGTAGACCAATTTGGGTTTCCAATCTCTCCAAAAGAATGTGGTGACCGATGGTATCAAAAGCAGCACTAAGGTCTAGGAGCACGAGGACAGATGCAAAGCCTCGGTCTGATGCCATTAAAAGGTCATTTACCACCTTCACATGTGCAGTCAGTGCTATGATGGGGTCTAAAACCAGACTGAAGCTTTTCGTATACATTGTTTGTCTTCAGGAAGGCAGTGAGTTGCTGCGCAACAGCCTTTTCTAAAATTTGATATAGGCGGATAGGTTTTTATATTTTCTGGTGCAAGGTTTGGCTTTTTCAAGGGAGGCTTAATTACTGCCACTTTTAGTCAGTTTGGTACACACGGGGCGGCAGGGTAGCCTAGTGGTTAGAGTGTTGGACTAGTATCCGGAAGGTTGCAAGTTCAAATCCCTGAGCTGACCAGGTACAAATCTGTCGTTCTGCCCCTGAACAGGCAGTTAACCCACTGTTCCTAGGCCGTCATTGAAAATAAGAATTTGTTCTTAACTGACTTGCCTAGTTAAATAAAGGTAAAATAAAATAAAAAAACATCCGGTGGATAGAGAGATGTTTATTATGTTCAACATAGGAGGGCCAAGCACAGGAAGCCGCTCTTTTAGTAGTTTAGTTGGAATAGGGTCCAGTATGCAGCTTGAAGGTTTAGAGGCCATGATTATTTTCATTATTGTGTCAAGAGATATACTAAAACACTTGAGTGTCTCCCTTGATCCTAGGTCCTGGGAGAGTTGTGAAGACTCAGGACAACTGAGCTTTGAAGGAATACGCAGATTTAAAGAGGAGTCCGCAATTTGCTTTCTAATAATCATGATCTTTTCCTCAAAGAAGTTCATGAATTTATTACTGCTGAAGTGAAAGCCATCCTCTCTTGGGGAATGCTGCTTTATAGACTGCCGTTTTCAACATACTCAGGTTTCTGAAAACATTTGAATAGTATTCATAAGAATATTGGTCAAGTAGTTGATGCATTAAGCTTAGAAGGGCCCTCTCATGTTGCCGATTCTCTAGTCCAGTCAGAAGCTCCACAAATGGGTGGTGACATTGGTGTCACACATGATAACACTCAAAGTGATTGTTTTGAGAAGAATGGACATTCAAATCAAATTTTATTGGTTTATTAGTCGCCGAATACAACACGTGTAGACCTTACAGTGAAATGCTTACTTACGAGCCCCTAACCGGCAGTGTCGTTTCAAAAAATGTGGATAAGAATAAGAGATAAAAGTAGCAAGTAATTAAAGAGGAACAGTAAAGAAATAACAATATTTACCTGGGGGTGCCGGTACAGAGTCGATGTGCGGGGGCACATCTGTTAGTTTAGGTAATATGTACATGTAGGTAGAGTTAATTAAAGTGACTATGCATAGTTTGACAACAGAAAGTGGCATGGAGAGGGGAGGGGCAATGTGAATATTCTGGGTAGCCATTTGACTAGATGTTCAGGAGTCTTATGGCTTAGGGGTAGAAGCTGTTTAGAAGCCTCTTGGACCTAGATTTGGCGCTCCTGTTCCGCTTGTCATGTGGTAGCAGAGAGAATGGTCTATGACTAGGGTGGCTGGAGTCTTTGACAATTTTTAGGGCCTTCCTCTGACACTGCCAGGTATAGAGGTCCTGCATGGCTGGAAGCTTTGGCCCCAGTGATGTACTGAGCCATTCGCACTACCCTCTGTAGTGCCTGGTGGTCGAAAGCCGAGCAGTTGCCTTACCAGGCAGTGGTGCAACCAGTCAGAATGCTCTCGATGGTGCAGCTGTAGAACCTTTTGAGGATGTGAGGACCCATGCCAAATCTTTTCAGTCTCCTGAGGGGGAGTAGGTTTTGTCATGCCCGCTTCAAAACTGTCATGGTGTGCTTGGACCATGTTAGTTTGTTGGTGATGTGGGCACCAAGGAACTTGAAGTTCTCAACCTGCTCCACTGCAGCCCTGTCGTGCTCTGTCCTCTTTTTCCTGTAGTCCACAATCATCTCCTTTGTCTTGATCATGTTGAGGCTGTTGTTGTCCTTGCACCACACGGCCAGGTCTCTGACCACCTCCCTATGGGCTGTATCGTTGTTGTCGGTGATCAGGCCTACCGCTGTTGTGTCATCGGCAAATTTTATGATGATGTTGGAGTCGTTTCTGGCCGTGCAGTCATTAGTGAACAGGGACTACAGGAGGGGGCTGAGCACGCACCCCTGGGGGGCCCCTGTGTTGAGGATCACCGTGGCAGATGTATTGTTACCTGCCCTTACCACCTGGGAGCGGCCGGTCAGGAAGTACAGGATCCAGTTGCAGAGGGAGGTGTTTAGTCCCAGGGTCCTTAGCTTGTTGATGAGCTTTGAGGGCACTATGGTGTTGAACGCCGAGCTATAGTCAATGAATAGCATTCTCATATAGATGTTCCTTTCGCCCAGGTGGGAAAGGGCAGTGGAGTGCAATAGAGACTGCATCATCTGTGGATCTGTTTGGGTGGTATGCAAATTGGAGTGAGTCTAAGGTTTCTGGGATGATGGTGTTGATGTGAGCCATGACCAGTCTTTCAAAGCACTTCATGTCTACAGACGTGAGTGCTACGGATCGGGTAGTCATTTGGGCAGGTTACCTTAGTGTTCTTGGGCACAGGTACTATGGTGGTCTGCATGAAACATGTTGAAATTACAGACTCGGACAGGGAGAGGTTGAAAATGTCAGTGAAGACACTTGCTAGTTGGTCAGCGCATCCTCGCAGTACACGTCCTGGTAATCCATCTGGCCATGTGGCCTTGTGAATGTTGACCTGTCCAAAGGTCTTATTCACATCAGCTGTGGAGAGCATGATCACACAGTCTTCCGGTACAGCTGGTGCTCTCATTCATGTTTCAGTGTTATTTGCCTCGAAGCGAGCATAGAAGTAGTTTATCTCATCTGTTAGGCTTGTGTCACTGGGCAGCTCTTGTCTGTGCTTGCCTTTGTAGTCTATAATGTTTTAAAGGCCCTGCCACATCCGGCGAGCGTTGGGGCCGGTGTAGTATGACTCGATCTTAGTCCTGTATAGACGCTTTGCCTGTTTGATGGTTCGTCGCAGGACATAGTGAGATTTCTTCCGGGTTAGAGTCCGGCTCCTTGAAAGCGGCAGCTCGAGCCTTTAGCTCAGTACGGATGCTGCCTGTAATCCATGGTTTCTGGTTAGGGTATGTACGTACGGTCACTGTGGGGGGGACATCATCAATGCACTTATTGATGAAGCCAATGACAGATGTGGTGTACTCCTCAATGCCATTGGAGGAATCCCGGAACATATTCCAGTCTGTGCTAGCAAAACAGTCCTGTAGCTTAGCATCTGCTTCATCTGACAACTTTTTTATCGATCTAGTCACTGGTGCTTCCTGCTTTACTTTTTGCTTGTAAGCAGGAATCAGGAGGATATAATTATAGTCAGATTTTCCAAATGGAGGGTGATGGAGAGCTTTGTATACATCTCTGTGTGGAGTATAGGTGGTCCAGAGTTCTTTTCCTTCTGGTTGCTCATTTAACATGTTATAAATGAGGTCAAACGGATTTAAGTTTCCCTGCATTAAAGTCCCCGGCTACTAGGGGTGCCGCCTCTGGGTGAGCGTTTTCTTGTTTGCTTATTGCGGAATACAACTAATTTAATGCTATCTTAGTGCTCACCTCTGACTGTGGTGGTATGTAAACAGATACAAAGAATATAGATGAAAACTCTCTCGGTAGGTCATGTGGTCTGCAGCTTACCATGAAAAACTCTACCTCAGGCGAGCAATAGCTCGAGACTTCCTTAAATATTGTGCACCAGCTGCGCATAAAATACATAGACCGCCGCTCCTTGTCTTACCAGACGCCGCTGTTCTATCCTGCCGGTACATCGTTTAACCAGCCAGCTGTATTTTGATATTGTTGTCGTTCAGCCATAACTCCGCGAAGAATAAAATGTTAGTTTTTAACGTCCCATTGGTAGTTTAATCTTCCCAGTAACTTGTCCATTTTATTGTCCAAAGATTGCGTGTTTGCGAGCAGAATTGAGAGGTGTGTTTTTTTTCCGATCGCCTCCTACTCAGAAGGCAGCCCGCCCTCCGCCTTCTCTTCACGCAGATCACTGGGGTCGGGGCCTGTTCCCGAGGGAGCCGTATATCCTCCCCCTCGGGTTCGTCAGAGTCGTGAAAGAAGAAAAGGTATTCTGCTAGTCCGTGGTGAGTAATCGCAGTCCTGAATTCTAGAAGTTATTTTCCATCATAAGAGTTGGTAGCGGCAACATTATGTACAGTAAAACAATAAGTTACAAATTACACACATAAACAAACAAAAAAACAATCGGTTGGGGGAACGTAAAACGTCCGCCTTCTGCTCCGGTGCCATTTTACTTACCGGCGCTGTTTTACAGTCTTGCTAAAGATATGTGTGCCTCCATCATTGACAAGTTGCTTACTTGTGGTGTCGTGTCTACAGTAGTGTGTGATTTAGAAGAGCTTACTACTGGGCCACACTCCCAAATTAAACAAGCTCTTCTGTCAGTTATGCCTATGGATAACCCCTTGATTTCGAAACGTGCGCTTCTCTCTAGAATCTACTCGTTTGACTATGGGTACTTGGAGCACAAAAACCGTCCAACTAAAGTCAACCTAGAGAACAGTGGAAATAGCATAGCACTTAATTCTATTCAAACTCTGTGTCTTGTGAGAAATGTTCACTTGATTTTGGGTGATGTTCCACCAGGAAATAAGAACTGGAATTTACTGCTCATCTTACTTCAAATAATCAACCATTTTTTCCCCTTTTCTTAGCCAGGGCATGACTGTGTATCTGAAACATTCGATAATGCCTTAACATCACTTACCCAGCATGCATACATTACCCAGCATGCATAAGATAAATCGGTCCTTTATGGCATAATGTGGAGCATGAGGTTTGAGGAAAAGTACAAACTCTTTAAAAACACCCTCAAGAACATTACTAAGTTCCTTTCCAAAAAACACAAATTTGTTATAGGCCATCACAGGAAGATATCACCATTGCGACATACAGAGTATGTGTAACGATGTTCGTCTGAGGGAGGTGTGGACCAAAGCGCAGCGTGGTAAGTGTTCATGTTATTTTTATTTAAACTGAACACAAAACAAAATAACAAAGAGAAGGAAGGAATACTAAACAGTCCTGTCAGGTGCAGAAACACAAAACAGAAAACAACTACCCACAAAACCCATGTGGACAAGAGCTACCTAAGTATGGTTGTCAATCAGAGACGACGACAGACAGCTGTCCCTGATTGAGAACCATACCCAGGCAAAAACAAAGAAGTACAAAAACATAGACAAAAGAACAGAACGCCCACCCTAGTCACACCCTGGCCAAACCAAAATAGAGAATAAAAAGCCTCTATGGCCAGGGTGTGACATTATGGACCGATGAAAGTTTTTTCCCTGAATGATTTTACTGGTGGTGAGGAGTTGGCAGAGTCACTTCAGGTCACTATGCAGAAAGCCATTTACTTTAGCAGCTGGGTTAAGATGGATGGCACAGAGTACAGAGAGGGACTGTTAGTTTGCAGTAAGATGGAGCATGAAATCCCAGACTTTTGTGGTTGACTATATTGTATACCTATTGCTGGACAAGTTGCATACTGATAATTTCAGTGAACATTACCATGCATTCGCTGTGTTTGATAGTGTTGTTGTCAATGTTGATGATCTGAAATTGTATAATCCTTTTATCCTTCAAAGTGCTTATGTTGCTGATGAGAGCCTTTATGTTGTTCCTTTGTATGACATTATTGGCAACTTTGTCAAGAAAATTGCATAGCTAGTCTTTTGAGGGCTTCCACTTGTTTTAAATAGCAACTCTGCAAATAATGTTAATGTGCCTGTGATGCACTGTTTTGACTGTGATGCGCCTGTGATACATTGATTTCATTTTAATGTGTCTGTGATGCACTGATTTAAATTGAATGTGCCTGTGATGCACCTCTTTCATTTTAATGTGCCTGTGATGCACTATTTGTGGCATAAATAAATTAAACAAAGCAGAGTCACTACTCTTGTAACGAATCCTTTATTTCTTCTTTTAACTTGCCTTCTACTTGCAGGCTTGATTTATGAGTGGGAGAAAATCAGACAAAAAATGGTTATTTCCTAGTATGCATATTTAGCACTTCCTGGTGTCAATTCAGCTACAGGATGTATTCTCTAGAGTTGATCCCCAACACTGAAAGGTGTTGCTGCTTAATACTGGGGGTGTTGAAGAAACACGCCCATGGGTCATTTGAACAACATCTGAGGTGTTATATTTTAACACTCCCAACTGTATCAATATGAACACTAAACCAGTTAAATTAACACTGAGTGGCCCTATATAAACACTGGATGAGTGTTGAAAAAACACTCCCATGGGTCATTTGAACAACACCTGAAGTGTTATATCTTAACATTTAGAGTTTCAATATTAGCATTACAAAAAGTGTTAAATTAACACTGATGAGAAAGTACCTAAATAAACACTGGACGAGTGTTCAAATTAACATGCCTGGTGTTAAATTAATACTTTCAAATTTGCTGTGTACTGAAGGAAGAGACTTTCTGGTAATAGTTCATTGTAATTGTGGATACATGCTTAAAATAACACATTTCAGATTAAATCATTTAGTTTTTTGTTGTAAGGTAATGTCTCACCACCATTATGCTTGAATTTTCTAGCTTGTGATTGCAGCGTAGTGTTGACGTGGGTTTTACGTTAGTGTTCCTTGAATAATATTGTTTTGAAGTAAATCAACTTTCAAATTCCATATTTTTCCAATAGGAAATGTAATGTAGACAATGTGGAGAATTAACTATGTTAAATCAAACAATTGCTCATCACAGCTTCTTTCTCCTTCAAACCTTTCTTTACCCCCCCTTTTTTCACTTTTCTTGCACTTCTCCTCCCCAATAACCTTTGTCTCTGTGTATCTTTCTCCCTTTCTCTCTCCTCCACTCTCTCTCGCTCTCTCTCTCCAGGACAAAGAGGTGGATCTAGAGCAGGTCCACAAGCGTTTGAACAGCCTCCTGGACGAGGACATGGTGCACAAGCAGCTGCCGGGCCAATCTATCGAGATCTCTGCCCTGGACATCAGCAGCATGCAGCCCAGCCAGTCCCTGGAAGGCCTGCCTTCACGGGACCACTACCTGGGCCATCACAGGGAGTCAGTCTCTGTGACCACTTTCCTCCAGGAGGGACAAGGAGCAGGAAGGACACTTGGCAGGGGCACTGGCAGAACCCTCCCCCTACCCCTCAGCAGCGCCACCATGCCCGCTATCCGCTGCAAACACAGGGCGCCCAACGGGGGGCTCTGCCAACAGAGCCCTGTCAAGACACCAATGCCAAAGTCATACCAATCAGGGCCTGGAAGAACCATTCCAGAAGCCATTGATGTAAGCCATGGGACTTCAATCTGACTACTCAGCCTCAGCGCAATCACAGACACTCAAGCTCTGTTTATACTAGGTTCTAACATGCATCTTTTTTCCTCCACATTCTGATTGTGCCCACATTTTCTGACAGGTGTAGATAATGGAAAGATGTTTTGTGATCTGATTGTGAGCAGATGGCTATCTTACAAGTGTAGACGGATCTGGACAGTGAAACCATTTAAGTCATCATTACACAACCCTCTGAAATCATTGACTTTTGGCATCAATACTGTATGTGTATTAAAAAATATATATTATTTGGAAATATGCCTTTGTTAAATATTTTGCATACAGGGAGGGACCAGGAAATCTGGTCAACAATGCGTGGACCCCATGTCTGAAAATGTGGGCCCAATCAGAATGTGGACAAGATCAGGATTCATGTTGACTGTGGTGAGCTATAGGCTAAAGGATCAATCGTCACAGGTGAGAGAAAAGGTAAATGTCTGGCATTTTATTTTATTTTTCGCTGAAGAAATATGGAGGAAAACAGAATTAGGAAAATGACTTTCATGTACATATTTGTAAGTAAGGACAAAAAGAGGTGAGGGGAAAAACAACTGTATTTTGAATATTCTCAATTTTTTAAGTTGGGTTTAAAAAACAGATACAAAATTATACAAAAAATTACTGTTTGAATGGCTTTGTAAAATTTGTTCTAAATTAAGGTGATAATTCCTTCTGGTTGTTTTCTAAGTGCCAAGTTCAAATATGTTTTCTTTCAAATTAACATTATATGAATGTACAAAATTTATGAAAAGACACTTCAAAGACAGTGGAAAGAGTTGATTTGTTTCATATGAAAACAATAAAGAATTATAAAAACATGTTTTTGTACCACGTCGCTTTCGTAATCCATAATTTATTTTCATGTATGAGTGAGTAGCCATGTCTGAATACCCATATCTGCATTCTAAATAGTAGGCATTTTACGTATACGAAAATATAATGTTTGTCTGCTCTCTCATTGGCTAAAATGTTCTGACCTGATGTCGCCACTTCTCGCCAGCCTGACATCTTTGAGGACATGTATTTCCATTGTTAGAGACAGGCACTCAAATAGCTTGTCAATATAATAGACAATATTTTGTTATACTCATTTCAGCTTTTCATCTAGTCAAATTTGCTGCACACTTTGAGGAAGAGAAGTGTCTTTCCAGACTCACGTGTGTTTGACAACAGCTGATAATCAGCTGGTAATGAGATAAGGGGACACGCTGATGTGTGTGCTGTGAACAACAACAGTGGAATTGTCAGTTCGCCTTCTAAAAGCATGCATTGGGGACTGCAGTCAGGTCAAGGCCCTGGTGAGGATGAAAAGCACGCAGATGAGCTTCCCTGAAACGGTTTCTAAAGGTTTGTGCAGACATTCTTCAGTTGTGCGAACCCACAGTCACGCAGGTGAAGAAACCGGATGTGGAGGTCCTGGACTGGCGTGGTTACACATGGTCTGTGGTTGTGAGGCCGGTTGGACGTAATACCATATTCTCTAAAACAATGTTGGAGGCAGCTTATGGTAGAGAAATTAACATTAATTTCTCTGCCATCAGCTCTGGTGGACATACCTACAGTCAGCAAGCCAATTGCACACTCCCTCAACACTTGAGACATCTGTGGAATTGTGTTGTGAGACAAAACTGCACATTTTAGTGGCCTTTTATTGTCCACAGCACAAGGTGCACCTGTGTGATGATGTTTAATCATCATATTGATGTGCCATACCTGTCAGGTGGATTCTTGGCAAAGGAGAAATGCTCACTAACAGGGATGTAAACAAAATTGTGCACAACATTTGAGAAAGATAAGCTTTATGTGCATAAGAAACATTTCTGGGATCTTTTATTTCAGCTCATAAAACATGGGAACACGTGTTTGTATTTTTGTACAGTATATATATTTTTAACATTTATTTTACCAGGTAAGTTAACTGATAACACAATCTCATGTACAGCAACAACCTGGGGAATATTTACAGGGGAGTGGAGGAGGGACCAATGAGCCAATTGGACGCTGGGGATGATTAGGTGGCCATGATTGTATGAGGGCCAAACTGATACTTTTTGGGGGGACCAGAGGAAATAAAAATAATGTCTCCTACTGGCCCTCCAACACCACTTCCAGCAGCATCTGGTCTCCCATCCAGGGACCAACCAGGACCAACTCTGCTTAGCTTTAGAGGCAAGCCAGTAAACCAGACTGCTATAACTGGGCTACTACTTTCAGCGTTTAGTCTGGATTATTTTCATAAAACAGCTGTGTGTATGGCTGCCTTCACATAGACTGTCTGTAATAGGTGAATTACCTTATCTATCTTGTAGCCTATACCAAAGTGACTTTGTTTTAGTGTGTAGGGCGCTGTCCATTGTGCTGATACAGTGCAGCGGAGATAGGCTACAGATTTCGCGCCAACATCTCACTTCAAAAGCACTCAATGGTCTTGGAGTCTAAGCATTTGAGCTGTATATGTATTGTGGTATAGCGTGATATAAGCCGAATTCAATATAATTCCAATGCAGGAACCCCCCATAATTGTGCCCCCCTCACCAATTTCAACTGCCCCCTCAGTCACTTTATCCTGGCACTGGGTCTGAATAGCATGCTATCCACCTGCTATTTGTTCTGGGTGGAGAGCTAAGAAATAAAGGTGTGGCGGAGGTGTGTCTACAGATAAGCAGTGTTTTGAACTTGACTTAATTCCCTCATAATTCCAGCACTTTGCAGCTTTTCGCAGCTTTTTGTTAAAAATCGCACAACATTTCAAAGTCCTGCTACTCATGCCAGGAATATAGTATATGCATATGATAAGTATGTGTGTATAGAAAACACTCTGAAGTCTCTAAAACTGGTTAAATCGTGTCTGTGGCTATAACAGAACATGTTTAGGAGTAAAAATCCCAGGGAAAACTGTTCACCAAAAACACAAAAAAAATATTAATCTGCCAGTCAATGTATTGTCTAAGGCGATAGAAAATAGATGAGGTTCCGAGTACAATGCCTACAGCTTCCACACGATGTCGCCAGTACTGGCATTTCATGGCTGGTTTATCCTTGGTGAGATGACGTATAGGCACTTCCTGTCTTGGGGCGCACCGGAGGAAGTTATGAAAGTGGAAAAATGGACGATGATTTCAAGACTTGCTGCTATCGAATACATATCGCCCCGTGATCAATTTGATCGATTATTAACGTTTATTAATACCTAAAGTTGGTTTACAAAAGTAGTTTGAAGTGATTTGTAAAATTTTATAGGCAACTTTTTTAATTTTAAAAAGTGACGTTGCGTCTTGTAAAGGTGAATTTTCCTGGATCAGACCGGCCTTCATAAAATGACATTTTGGGTATACAATGACGGATTTAATCGGGAAAAAGACCCAATTGTGATGTTTATGGGACATATAGGAGTGCCAACAAAGAAGCTCGTCAAAGGTAATGAATGTTTTATATTTTATTTCTGCGTATTGTGTAGCGCCGGCTACCGCAAAATCTTTTGTTTAGGTCTCGTTCAGGTATTTCGGGGGGTGCATGCTATCAGATAATAGCTTCTCATGCTTTCGCCGAAAAGCATTTTACAAATCTGACATGTTGGCTAGATTCACAACGAGTGTAGCTTTAATTGAGTATCTTGCGTGTGTGTTTTAATGAAAGTTTGAGTTTTATCGAGTACTATAGGTGGCGCTCTGAAATTTCCGCTGATTTGGTTCCTGTACAGGAACCAACATCCGTAACAGGTTTTTAATAAGGTCGAGCGAATCTTCCAGATCCAATTGGAAAAGCATCTACTTTATTTTTTCTGATTGTAATAATGGCATTTTCCATGCATTGTAATTTATAAATTGATGAGATCCATTAATAAAAGCTATGTAAATGAGTACCTAGCTCTGAACCCCCATCAAATAGATTTTAAGAAAGTTTAACCTGTTGGGGCTAGGAAGGCGCAAGGGAACACCCGCTCCCATTCAGCTGAAAAAAAAAATTCTTTAGAAATATTTAACTTTCACAATACAGTCCAAGTCCAATACAGCAAATGAAAGATAAACATCTTGTTAATCTACCTATCGTGTCCGATTTTTTAAATGTTTTACAGCGAAAACACAACATATATTTATGTTGGATTCAAAAACACACACAGCGATTTTTCGCAGTCACAAAAGTATAAATATAGATAAAATTAATCACTAACCTTTGATTATCTCCATCAGATGACACTCATAGGACATCATGTTATACATGTATTGTGTGTTTTGTTCGATAATGTGCATATATATATATATATATATATAAAATCTCAGTTTACATTGGCGCGTTATGTGCAGTAATGTTTGGATTCCAAAACATCTGGTGATTTTGCAGAAATACTCACAATAAATTTTGATAAAAGATGCAAGTGTTATTCACAGAATTAAAGATAAACATATCCTCTATGCAACCGCTGTGTCAGATTTTTTTTTTTTACTTTACGGTATTGCAACCTCGGCCCCATTTAATGTCGTTCACGTTTAACGATGGGTTCAAGTGGCGCATGGATATATTTTCCCATTTTCAGTGATCAGATTTTCCTGCACTTTTCGATGAAACGCACGTTCTGATATAGTCACAGCCGTGATTTAACCAGTTTTATAAACGTCTGAGTGTTTTCTATCCACACATACTAATCATATGCATATACTATATTCCTGGCATGAGTAGCAGGGCGCTGAAATGTTGCGCGATTTTTTACAGAATGTTCGAAAAAGTAGAGGGTCGACTTAAGAGGTTAATCAGAAATAAGGTTCCAACCGGAGAATTTCATTGTCTGAAGAAAAGCATAGGAACGGGAGGACACTCTCTCGTGACCGCGCGCAATGAGACCGAGGCTGTCTGCCAGACCACTCACTCAAAGAGCTATTATGAGCCCCTCCTTTATAGTAGAATCATACAACCAGAATCTAAAGACGGTGACATCTTGTGGAAGTCCTAGGAAGTGCATGCACATCCATATCTAAAATGGTCATCAAATGGCACTGTTTTCAAAATCGAGTTCTGACTTCCTGTTTGGATTTCTTCTCAGGTTTTTGTCTGCCATATGAGTTCTGTTATACTCACAGACATAATTCAAACAGTTTTAGAAACTTCAGAGTGTTTTCTATCCACCAGTAATAATAATATGCATATATTCCTATCTGGGAAAGAGTAGGAAGCAGTTTACTCTGGGCACGCCTTTCATCCAAAAGTGGAAATGCTGCCCCCTAGCCCCAACAGCAGTGGGATGCTAACCTCCAAATATGATTAATTCATCAAGGGTGCTTTTCAATCCATACCAAGTGATTTAAATCAAAAGGCAAAGTTGCCACGTTAGCGGAGACTGCATTCACACTAAAACTCTGCATATGTCGGCTCAATCGGGAATTACCTTTACATTTCTATCTGGGCAATCTGTAACGCTTCAAAGCCCCAAGTCACACACATTTGTCAGTTTCCTCGTTTGCGTGTTTGATTGTGAAAAAAATCTATTTACAAGATAATCAACAGCTTACCATACATTTCATCAGTCATTGATGTAAAACGGATTTAATTCACTGCCAATGATTCAACAGAGCAAAATACTACAAAATATTAATTATAGGTGCAAATGAACTTCTATTTGATCATAACTTTTTATTCCATACATGTAAAATAACTGATATACACTGAGGTCTATCAATTCAAATAAATAAAGAGGAAAGGTTGTACGGGTGAACAAAGTATGATTGGTTTTGTTCTTTAATTGTCCATTTCAATTGGTTTTCAACAACCTATTTTCACATAACATAACTTTAGTTATTGCACATGTAAACAAACACAATATAGCATAACAAATGTTTAAAATGATAATGTTTATATCATGGATTGTCAGTCCTTGTATCCATAGCTCTGTCTATTTGTGTTACGCGGAGTGGAACAGGGGAACCCAAGAGCAGACTCAGGCGAGGAGACTGGGATGAAGTAACCAAGGTATTTATTGAGACACATGGGAAGATGGAGTGTGGGTCAGGGGAAGCTCGGGCCGGGTTGTAAAAAAACAGGTGCGGAGGCTGAGGCTGGAGCGAGAAGGGTTGGGACAGGGTAAGCAGGTCCAGAGGGGAATCCAACGGAGTAGTAGTAGAGTGGGGAATCCAGGACAGAGTAACAGAATGACAAGATGTGGGACTGGAGACAGGGACCAGAGTCAGAGCAGGTAAACTGTAGCGGAGAGGAAAACAATATCAGGCAAGGAAAACAGGCACAACAGGATCTAAACAGTGACAAACAGCTAGAAACGTAGACTGACTGAGCAGAGATTACGATCTGGCAGTGTGGAAGAGGCAGGACTGAGTATATGTAGAGGTCTTGATTATGGAACAGGTTGCAACTGGGGTGGATCGGCTCTGACGCCAGCACACCTGTCTCCGTCCACACAATCACAATCACAATCACAATCACACCCACACACACACACACACAGATGGAGAGGACACTGGGGGAGTGGCGGCAGGTCAAGGAGACACAGGATGAGCAGTAGAGGGCGTGGCAGCGGCAGATGTAACAATTTGAGAGTGGCTACATTTATCCAGCCCCATCCCTCAGCTTTTTACTGAAACAGGGATGAGGAAAACACTTTGTTATTGTTTCTATTGCTGCTGTAAAGATGAGTTTGTATTACATTCAGGATTGTTGTGGCACCAAGTTACCTTATCTTACCTTGCTCTACTCTCAAAGGAGATGTAATGTTCTCACCGGCAACAATAGTAAGCCAATTTCCAAGAACACCTGTTGTTTGTGTATTCTCTGAAGCTCCCATACATTTGCTGTCTCACTGAAAGTCCTTTGAGCCACTTTACATTTTTTTATTGCTTTAATATATTATGATTGTTATCAAACATTAGGTGTCATGCACTATACAGTACCAGACATTGTTAAGTCTTACATTTCAAATAGGTTTAATAATGGGGCCTGTCAACCAAATAAAATTAGCTGTTTTCTCATTAAGTAAATCGTAATTAAAAAGTAATTGCATTTTTTCCAGAAGGATATTGAATCTTCATTAAAAAAAGTGTTCTTTACTTCAAAGAATTAAATGTATATTAAGTTCAATGTTTTGACAGAGAGTTGACAAATTGGTTTAATTATCGAAATTAAATTAAATCAACATTGAGTGGGTGGATGAGGCATAATATACACATTTATAACTCATCTACATTCATTTTGATTTAGGTGTTCCCTAAAGTCTCAATGCTGATTGTTGCCTCAAGGTATTAATTTCCTAACACCATTTAATGTATTTATTGCAACATATTTTTACACATTTAGGAAAGTGTAACATTTTTGCAATTGTGTTGTGGATTTGACAGGTTTTCCCCAAACTAACAGTTAAACTCTCCAGCCAAACAAACTCAAAATGTTTCAGCTGTGTGATAAATTGATCCTTTTTTTCACATTAGACTGAAAACCTGGGCATTACTGAGTTGTACGTCTCTCTACCTGCCAGAGCATCATCTACAGCTCAGCCTGGTGAATTTCTGCAGAATATCAACCGTACACATAATTTCTTCACCAACAAAAAAAAGCCTAACCAACTAATTCAATAACGTTGCTCTAACACATTGCCTCCACTTTCAGACAAAGACAACACAGAACTGCTCAAAAAATAATACTTGCTGACGCTGTGGCTGGGGAGATACGGTACAATAAATAAGTTGAGGAATGGGAAAGAAACACCTGTCATCCCCATCTACGTGCTCCTTTCATCCATTTTCTTCTACCTGGCTGTGTTACCATGGCAACTTCCGAGTTTAAGTACATACAGTATAGTAGGCTCTGGGGGTCCTCCTAAGCGTCCTTGAAATTATTGGCCAGACAAATTGTTTAGTTCACCGTAAGTGATTCAAATGAAGCCTTAATTACTAACTAATTCGGAGGGGGTGGCAGCATTTCACTTCTCGGACGGTTGCGACAATAGAAGAACCGTCGGTTTTCTGCCAACAAGATGTTTATATGTGGATACGTTTTTATTTTGTGTGTATGAAATGTGCCGTGATCCAGTATCACAGAACATGTGTGGTTTCTATTACCTGTAGTGCATGATGAATCAATTATTGGAATGTAACATAATGCAGTGTTAAAACCCCTCTCGTGTCAGACCTTATTACAAAACTAAACTTCACATGCCCACGTTTCATGTTAAATATACTTAATGGGATGTGAAGACTACTGCTGTTGTGTTACTGTAGCTGTTGCAAGCACCTCTATGACCATTTTAAATAGCTTCTCAGCCCATCGGGCTGTTTATAACAAATTTCGATGCTGTTATTGTCAGCTCAGCTCTCTCTCTACCCATGGTCTATCAGCTGATTAGTAGCGAGCTATGTCTAAATATGAAGACTCACTCCTAGCCTTGGAACCCCCCTTTCCAATGTGAT
Source organism: Oncorhynchus nerka (assembly GCF_034236695.1). Classification (NCBI taxonomy): domain Eukaryota; kingdom Metazoa; phylum Chordata; class Actinopteri; order Salmoniformes; family Salmonidae; genus Oncorhynchus; species Oncorhynchus nerka. Next base: position 36,512,498 of record NC_088423.1, on the reverse strand, counting down.
AAGGATTTGAGCAGACATTTCAGTATGATACCATACTGTGCATTCTGTGTAACTGTCCCCTCTGTGTATTCTCACAAGCTTCAAGCCAACATTTTGTGAGATGTTTTTAGGAAGACACATACAAGGACAATAAGACAATTCCTGATGGGCCTTTCCTCAACAAATGGAACTATGGGAAGGATCTACGTTAAAATATCAGAATTTGTATCTCTGGGCCTCTTAAAATATAATGAGACCGTTTTGGCTTAGCTTGTCTGTCTTCGTATATTAAGGACCACAGAGCAGCACATGCTTCCCTGGAGAGGGAGGGGGAGATATACAACAAGTAATGTGTCCAGCAGTTCAAGCAGAACATATTTTGTGATTTAGCTGGCCAAAGCCACCACTTTAGTAATAATGACATTGTTGCTTGTGGAACTCATTTCTGGATAGCCTTAAATTGCAAAAGGAATGTGGTGAATCTGAGACCATCCAATGTTAGTTGGGAAAGATGTATTTAAAGCTTGCATAGAGAAACATTTCCCCCAAATCAGTTCAGGCAAGATGTAACCCGGTTCTTAGAAACTGAAGCTCCATCTGTAACAATTAACACAATTATTAGAATGATGCCAAAAAACATGAAATTAGCATTAATAGGCTACAGGCAAGATACATTAACTGAAGTAATTTATATATTACTGTTGGTGGCCACCCTGCCACTTGGTTTGCTGCTGGGAAGCAATATAGCCATTATAGCCATTATTCGAGATACAATATTGCCCTTATTCGAGATGGAATTGATTACAAAGAATGACTTAACATATAAAGTTATTGCAGAATACATTTTTGAAAATGAAATGACTGTCATAAAATGACCATGATATTGCAAAGCACCAATTGTTAAGTAGAATATGATTCATGTATGTAAGCCAAAGTGATATTGTCATTTATTAATGTAGTTTGAGTCCACTCCTATGCAACCATATAGCTGTAGACCATTGGACGGGAGTTATCATGGCCAGGCAGAGGACGAAAATGAAAGGAGCGCCGGTGTTATGACGTTACATACTTTCTAATATAATTAATAGAGAGGACAGAGTGATAGTGAGGGAGAGGAAACAGCACAACACTTTAAGGGGAAAGACCAGGCCTGTAATAATGCAGATAGATTGTGGCTTCCATCAATGTAGTTGTCTGCATCACTTCCAATCCCCCATATATTTTTTTGCAAATATATATATATATATATATGTTATAATATACAGTGCTGTGAAAAAGTATTTGCCCCCTTCCTGATTTCTTATTTTTTTGCACATTTGTCACACTTAAATTTTTCAGATCATCAAACAAATTTTAATATTGCACAAAGTTAACCCAAGTAAACACAAAATTCAGTTTTTAAAAGATATCCGAACCTTCATGGCCCTATGTGACAGCCATGCCATATAAGAATGTGAAATGTCAGAATAATAGGAGAGAGAATGATTCATTTCAGCTTGAATTTCTTTCATCACATTCCCAGAAGTTTACATACACTGAATTAGTATTTGGTAGCATTGCCTTTAAATTGTATAACTTGGGTTAAACGTTTCGGGTAGCCTTCCACAAGCTTCCCACAATAAGTTGGGTGATTTTTGGCCCATTCCTCCTGACCGAACTGGTGTAACTGAGTCAGGTTTGTAGACCTCCTTGCTCGCACACTTTTTCAGTTCTGCCCACAAATTTTCTATAGAATTGAGGTCAGGGTTTTGTGATGGCTACTTCAATACCTTGACTTTGTTGTCATTAAGCCATTTCGTCACAACTTTGGAAGTATGCTTGTTGTCATTGTCTATTTAGAAGACCCATTTGCAATCAAGCTTTAACTTCCTGACTGATGTCTTGAGATGCTGCTTCAATATATTCACTTCATTTTCCTCATGTAGCCATCTATTTTGTGAAGTGCACCAGTGCCTCCTGCAGCAAAGCACCCTCACAACATGATGCTGCCAGCCCTGTGATTCACGGTTGTGATGGTATTCTTTGGCTCATTATGGCCAAACAGTTCTATTTTTGTTGCATCAGAGCAGAGGACATTTCTCCAAAAATAACTTACAGGACTCATTTTACTGTGGATATACTTACTTTTGTACCTGTATCCCCCATCATCTTCACAGGGTTCTTTGATGTTGTTCTGGGATTGATTTGACTTTTCGCAGCAAATTACGTTCTTCTCGAGGAGACAGGACGTGTCTCCTTCCTGAGTGTTATGACGGCTGCGTGGTCCCATGGTGTTTATACTTGCATACTACTGTTTGTCCAGAGGAACTTAGAACTTTCAGGCGTTTGAAAATTGCTCCCAAGGATGAACCAGACGTGTGGAGGTCTACAATTTTTTTCTGAGGTCTTGGCTGATTTCTTTTGACTTTCCCATGATGTCAAGCAAAGAGGCACTGAGTTTGAAGGTAGGCCTTGAAATACATCGGCAGCAGGTACTCCTCCAATTGACTCAAATTATGTAAATTTCCCTACCAGAAGCTTCTAAAGCCATGACAAATGTTCTGGAATTTTCAACGCTGTTTAAAGGCACAGTCAACTTAGCTTGTTGAGGATAGGAGGCAGTATTTTCACTTTGGATGAATTGCGTGCCCATAGTGAACTGCATCAAACTCTGTCCTAGATTGCTAATATATGCATATTATTATTACTATTGGATAGAAAACACTCTGAAGTTTCTAAAACTGTTTGAAGATATGGACCTGGAAGCACTTCCTACGCCTTCCACTAGATGTCCTCATTCAGTAGAAAGTGTAATGGAGCATTTGCTGTGAACTTTGACCTAATGGGAGGGAAAATAGTCAGTGTCCCGACAGAATGCCATTTTGCTGTGGCGCATTTCTCTGTGGGTGCTACGGCTGTTCCATTCGGCTCCAGATGAAAACGTATGATCCGATTGGAACGTTATTGGATATATATGATAATAACATCCTGAAGATTGATTCTCTACTTAGTTTGACCAGTTTATTCGACCTGGAATATATCTTTTGGAAGTTTTCGTGCGAGTTATCTTGGACCAGCAGTCAGTTTTTGGGCACGTGAGCTGAAAGTGATAGCAAATGCAGCTACTTGGACACTAGTATTGGACATTATGGAACAAAACAACGATTTATTGTGGAACTAGGACTCCTTGCACTACATTCTGATGAAAGATCATCAAAGGTAAGGGAATATTTATGTTGTAATTTCGTATTTCTGTTGACTCCAACATGGCGGTTACGTCTGAGCGCCGTCTCAGATTATTGCAATGTTAGGCTTTTTCCGTAACGTTTAAAAGAAATCTGACACAGTGGTTGCATTAAGAACCAGTGTATCCTTAATTATATGTAGAACATGTATCTTTAGTCAAAGTTTATGATGAGTATTTCTGTTATCTGGCGTAGCTTTCTATAATTCCTCCGGATATTTTGGAGTACTGTGTAACATGTCATATGACTGTCATCTGATGAAGATTTTCAAGAGGTTAGTGATTCATTTTATTTCTAATCCTGCTTTTGTGATTTTATCTTTGGCTGGAAAAAATGGCTGCGTTTTTTCTTTGGTTTGGTGGTGGTCTAACATAAATATATGTTGTGTTTTCGGTGTAAAACATTTTAAAAATCTGATATGATGGGTAGATGAACAAGATGTTTATCTTTCATTTGAGGTATTGGACTTGTTAATGTGTGAAAGTTAAATATTTCTAAAGAATATTTTTGAATTCCCTGAGCCACCTTTTCAGCTGAGCCCCAACTTAGTTTATGTCAACTTCTGACCAACTGGAATTGTGATACAGTTAATTATAAGTAAAATAATCTGTCTGTAAACAATTGTTGGAAAAAATGACTTCTGTTATGCACAAAGTAGATGTCCTTGTCGATTTGCCAAAACTATAGTTTGTTAACAAGAAATTTGTGGAGTGGTTTAAAAACAAGTTTTAATGACTCCAACCTAAGTGCATGTAAACTTCTAACGTTAACTGTATATCTCACTAGGTCAGGATATTTAAGCTTCCATATATCCATATCCATTATTATATTCCATATACCCATGACATTCATGATTTCCTTAAATTCTTAGTGATCCCTTTGCGCGCCAATCCCGTTAAGAGCATGAGGGTGATAGTTTGTAGAGTGATTTATTTTATGGTCCATAGAGGTATTTAAAACAGTATTATGATCTCCTACCATAATAATAGTCATGTATTGCTTGTGGGGTTGATCATTTATTTATTATATTTTCAAAGAAGTGTGGATCATCATTATTTGGTCCGTAAAGGTTAATGAGCCGTATCTCTTTATGGTCCAAAAACAGTTTTAATATCATCTATCCACCTGGTGGATCTGTTTGTGATAGCGTGCGTCTCGGTGAGAGGTGTAGGAGTCATGCGCAGGAGAGCAGGGATGTCTGAGAAGCGTGTTTAATTATGTAGTTCACCAATACAAAAATGGCACACACGAAAATACAAAACTATGCTCAGAACTTGCACGGAGGAACAAACACTGTTCCGACACTTTACATACACGTGCGTAACCGTGAAAACAACAAACATCAAGTACAATCGAGCACAATACACACACGTCTAATCCCGCACGAACTAAGGCAGGCAACAGGTTACCCTTATACACACAGAAATAAACACAAATGAAACCAGGTGTGAAAAGAATCACTGACAAAACAAACAGAAAAGGAAAAAGGGATCGGTGGCGGCTAGTAAACCTGAACAGGGAGAGGAGTTACCTTCGGTGGAAGTAGTGACACTATTTGTACAATTTTCACATTCGGAAAAAAATTATTATTTAATATTTCCACACCCAGTCCATTTTCCACACACTTTCATCTAAAATGTTTGTCATGACGTAGGCCTGGGGATAGGTTTATGACAGTCATAAATACCCCCCCCCCCCTTTTTCTCTCTCTACCCTGCTGATGTTACGTTTGAAAACCCCTTGGTTAACATAGAGATTCTGGGAACATCAGAAGGTGGGGGGAAATGAACTATCTTTTCTTCTTGTACTGAAGTAGTCCTATGTCTGTACAGTTCTGGTAATCCGACCAATTGAACATATGCAGTGGTACTTAATGAATATGATGTCAGTTCGGTTGTCATCTGAGACATTATCATCAATGATAAGATGACAAACTCTACAGTGTAAAGTCTACACATCAGAGTTATCGGATTCACATGAAATTGTTGTTAAATGTAAATGTTTGAATAGGAAATTATTCAGGATGGGATGAAATGTGATTTTAACTTCTAAAATGTGAGAATTGGGATTTCTTGAGTGAATTAGGCCCGACTCAGTGGCCCGCTCACGTGAAGAGACATAGGTTGTAAACTATGAAACACACCCCTTTTCTCCCTCCACTATATAAGCCCTTGATGAAAATGTAACCTACTGTTCCGAGGATGTGAGGACGATGGTCAGATGTCAGAATGGTTCAGATAATAACTACAGAACGAAGCCAACATCAGCGTGAGTTTTGGTTCCGAATGGTATGAACTTTGAACTCTTATTCACTACAGAAGTGATACCTCCTAGCCCCGTTGAGGTAGCAACAGCAGCTGCAAACGAGGGTTAGGAAGGAACAGACAGAGTATTCCGTCTATCACACAACGACGTTACTACAACGTATCCAATTGACCACCAGAGACATTCTTCAAAGGACAAAGGACTCGGTTTGGCAACACGGCCTTCCATCTACAACAAACCTACCGCAGCTCAGAGTAAATATTTCTTGCATTTTCCTTTTCCAAATGGCCGGTAATTTAGAATGCATAAAATACTGTATTTACGATAGCACAGCTTCTTCCTTTGGTCCTCAGTCTTCCCGCTCTTTCACTCAAACCCAGACCTTTTCTTTTGTGTAACCAACTGTCATATCTGTTCCGCCTGCAAGGGCCATTTTCCTTCATGACGTAATTTGTAATCAAGGTGTGATTAATTCTGTGTATATGTAATTCTGTATTGATTAGTTAGGTATTTAGTAAATAAATAATGAAACCCAATTTTGTATTGCTGATTCAACTTGTTATCCAGGGTTCGTGAAGATGTTGAATGAGTGTCCTGTGAACAGTCAAAAATATATTCCTTCTCTTTGACCCGGGTAAATATTGTTTTTCTGTTCTTATTAACTGCTAAGCCATTACAATTATCTGACTATACTTATTTCACCATTTAACATAATGTGATACAAGTTTCAAATATATTCATCATAATATGTTTGTAAATTTACCATTAAAAAGTACAATAGTGATTGAGTGTCCATATAGCTGTACCATGATATTTTGCATTGCTACTAACCCTCCAAATGTTCTCCAATACTCCACCCACCAAAACCCCTCCCAAGTTGGGTTGTCATCTCAGTGACCGGCAGACTAACCCCGTCCCCCCGGATGCCTAGTCCCCCCGAAAGGCCAGGACCCATTCTTGGAAAAGAGCACACATTACCACCCACTTAACAGAAGCAGATCAACCGCTAAAAGTATGTCCAGTATTGTCACCACAATTTGCTTTATATATTGCTTTAAAAGAAAATACAGATGCCTCACAAATCCTCAACTGTCAGCTTCATTAAATAGTACCTGCAAAATACTAGTCTCAGCGTCTACAGTCAAGAGGCGACTCCGGGATGCTGGCCTTCTAGGCAGAGTTGTAAAGAAAAGGCCATATCTCAGAATGGCCAATAAAAATAAACGATTAAGATGGGCAAAATAACACAGACACTGGACAGAGAAACCACTGGAAACCACTGGATACCAGGACAACATGAGAGGATATTTTTTTATGTACTGGACAGCTTTGTGACATCAAATGGACTTTGGTGGTCAAGATGTGTTGGTATCTGTACTGATGTGGAAGCAGTTGCAAGCAGTTCCTCTTGACGCCACGTGTGTACACTGCAGCATCCACTGAGAGGCTCTTGCTGCCAAAGTTTTCTTTACTGACCATCATTTTCACTTGTCTGACCGCTTGCATGATGACGAGTTTCTCACACGACTGGCCTATCTGGGTGATGTTTTTTCTTGCCTGAATGATCTGAATCTAGGATTACAAGGGACTCTCCGCAACTATATTCAATGTGCGGGACAAAATTGAGGCTATGATTAAGAAGTTGGAGCTCTTTTCTGTCTGCATTACAAGGACCTTCCACCATGCCCTGCCTCCAGTCCACTTACCAATATCTGAACAAGAGAGCCTCATCGAAATTGCAGCAAGTGGTTCTGTGAAAATGTAATTTAATCAGAAGCCACTGCCAGATTTCTGGATTTGGCTGCGCTCAGAGTATCATGCCTTAGCAAATCTCTCTGTTATGACACTGATGCCCTTTGCAACCACATACCTATGTGAGAGTGGATTCTCCGCCCTCACTAGCATAAAAACTAAATACAGGTACCGACTGTGTGTGGAAAATGATTTAAGTCTGAGACTCTCTCCAATACAACCTAACATTGCAGAGTTAAGTGCATCATTTCAAGCACACCCTTCTCATTAACCTGTGGTGAGTTATTCACAATTTTCGATGAACAAATAAAGTTTTATATAAGTAAGATGGCGAAATAAAGAGCCTAATGATTGATTCTTATTATATTATTATATTTGTGCCCTGGTACTATAAGAGCTCTTTGTCACTTCCAACGTGCCGGGTTGTGAGAAAAACTCATTCTTATGTTTAATAAATGTATCGTATAGTGTGCGTGTGTGGCAGGCTTACAATGATGGCAAAAAAATAATATTTGAGAGTGCGCTGACCTTGGTGCTAGAGGGGGTATGCAGCTGGAGGTTGAATGTTTGGAGGTGTACGGGACTATCAGGTGTTCCCAGTTTGGCAGATAGAAGTAGTGTGCTAACATTAAATAGCTGGCACATCGTTTCCAATTAATAGAAAGTTGGGCTAGCTAGCAAGCATTTCAGCCAGGTAGCCTAGGACAACAAAAACTAAAATTGTGCACTGTATGACAAAGTCATAGACCGTTTAGACAACATGAAAGAGGAAGATGGCATTGTCTCTAGAATTTGGGTGAGTCAACATGTTTCTCTAATTGCATGTATGCACACACACACACACACACCACACACCACACAAATCAGTACCATGGACAGCCACATCATATTTAGCTTATGTTGATTGTACTAAATCATTTTTTATATATTTTAGGTGTCACTGTATTAGGCTAAGTATAGGTGATTAGATGATGTTGAAGTTGAAATTGTGCTGGAATGGTGGAGGCAGCTGCTGTTTTCTTTGCGACTTGCGGTAACTCTTCATGGTTCTTAATCAATAGTTCTTTAGTATTTTGAAAATGTCGGAAACATTGCTGTAGGTCATGTAACTGTTTGTTACAGTGGTTCCTCCTTTAAAAGTTACAATGTTACACCACAGGAAATAGAGGTACCAGGCATCATGGCTTCATTGCTCCAGACCACCGCAGGGGAGCTAGAGCACTCTTTATGCATTTGGGTCCCAAGGTTTTTATATGACCAATCATATCGAGTGGTTCCAATTACGAATTTGACAAAAGCCATCCGTTGCTGCTGACTTTATATAGCAGCAGATGTCATTCACAGGATACGTCAATACAGCACAGAAAGCTTAACACCAGACTGGTATTGTGGTTGTATATTAGGTGATTGGAAATATGCAATATGCATACAAAATAATATACTTACCTTCCTTGAAAATCCATCTATACCGCCAAAGATGCCAATGTTGTATCTTGAAAAAAAGCATTGGAATTAAAAGTGACATGTTTAAGCTATTAACCTGCTTCATTATTTATGTATAACCAGTTGGTGAAGAACAACTCCAATTTCATACAACATTGAAAATTTGTCTACGAATAAAAAAGTTTTAAAAACTTCTTAGATTTGATGGAGACATTATACATCTTAGTAGCTTTTCTCGACACAACCTAACGAAATTAACATTTTGTTCATGAGGACGTGAGGACAGCTGTCCATACGTTTAAAAGGGCTATTTTCAACGTGGGGGTGACGATCGACACACTGGAAGGATGAATTTCGACTGTACCAACCAGAATGTAGCATGAGCTTTTAGGATTACTTTATCCTTATCCTTAAAGAGGTGGGGCTTCAGGTGTCTCCGGAAGGTGGGTGATGGACTTACAAATTGGTGCATTCACCTTATGACATCCAGTGGAGCAGCCACTTTACAATAGTGCATCTAAATCTTTTAAGAGGGGGGTGAGAAGGATTACTTTATCCTATCCTAGGTATTCCTTAAAGAGGTGGGGTTTCAGGTGTCTCCGGAAGGTGGTGATTGACTCCGCTGTCCTTGGGAGTTTGTTCCACCATTGGGGGCCAGAGCAGCGAACAGTTTTGACTGGGCTGAGCGGGAACTGTACTTCCTCAGTGGTAGGGAAGCAGGCCAGAGGTGGATGAACAGTGCCCTTGTTTGGGTGTAGGGCCTCAGAGCCTGGAGGTACTGAGGTGCCGTTCCCCTCACAGCTCCGTAGGCAAGCACCATGGTCTTGTAGCGGATGCGAGCTTCAACTGGAAGCCAGTGGAGAGAGCGGAGGAGCGGGGTGACGTGAGAGAACTTCAGAACTTCAGAAAGACAGGGTACTACAACATATCCGTTCTACCACACGACGATGGTACTACAACATATCCTTTCTACCACAAGACATATTCTTCAAAGGACAAGGGAAATCTCTACTGGGCAACCCAGCCTTCCATTTTCGACCAATCTATCGAAGCGCAGATCAGAGTAAATATTTATTGTATTTTCCTTTTCCAAATGGGCGGTTATTTAGTATGCATAAGATTCTGTATTCACGATACCCTAGCTTCATAAGGTTCAATAGAGACCCAATCCTCAGTCTTACCGGACTTTCATTCAAACCCAACCCCCTTTCTTTGTGTAACCAGCCATCATATCAGTTCTGTCCACTAGGGACATTATCTTGTATGACATAATTAGTAATCAAAGTATGTTCCATCCTGTGTATATGTAATTCTGTGTGATGATTCTCAATCAGAGACAACTAATGACACCTGCCTCTGATTGAGAACCAACCATAGAAATACCCCAAAACATAGAAAAACAAACATATTTAGATATTTAGTAAATAAATAATTAAACCAAATTGTGTATTGCTGATTCAACTTGGTAGCCAGGGTTCGTGAAGATAACCAATCATTTTACGATGTTCAGATGAGACTGAATAAGGTGACCATTAAAAATTGACTGCTATTGATATGAAAGATTACCAGGTCTTTAGAGTTTATTCCGAAGACAAAAGCTCTATAAATATTATTTTGTGGTGCCCCGACTTCCTAGTAAATTACATTTGCATGATTAGTTTACTCAGGTAATATTAATTACAGAGAAATGATTTGATAAAATAGCATGTCATATATCACTTCATTCATAGTATAGACACAACACAACTATGAAACAAATAGGACATGGCTTGCTTATGAGTTGCCATGAAAGAAAGTTTGAATTCAACTGAAAATGGCGAGAACAGGCATTCACAGCTAAATGTTTTTGGTTAGCTTGAGAATAATAAATGCATGATTAATCATTCTTTGGTACGTACGTAGGTATGTATGTGATATAGTAGAATGTTTTTAACCGACACTGAATCGTATGAGCTAACTACTAGCTATGTATAAGTTGGATAGAACAACGCACAGTGCTGCTTACCTGAGATGACATCATCACACAGTCCTTCGTATGTGTTCGCTATGACTTCCCTTGTGTCGGAAAGAAAGACTGAACAGTATTTGTTGTAGCCAAACTGACACAAAAAAATGGCCAAAAGTTTTGTTTTCACATACAAGTTTTGCGCTCTATAACAAAATATTTGATTGCAACATTTTTTTTTTACTTTGAAGCCTCGTTTTTGTTTTCAGAACAATTATTTTTGATTGAAAAAAAAAAAATTGCTCTTGACAAAAATATACAAATGTACCTCCATAGCATATAACAATTTGCCTGTGAATAACCAGACCTTCATGCAAAATTTCTATGCAGAATTCTTAATGCACAACCGAATATGCTGCCATATCCTGCCAGCACGCCCACAAGAAAGCCACTCAGGTGGAGAATGACGTGTGGAAGTGCATGAAAGCGAGGAAGGAGATGGGAGTAACAACAATTTGCTGCAAGTAGGGGAGGGGGACTAATAGCTGAACAATAGACTATTCAACCTTTACTAAAGCATAGTCTAATAGCCGTGTTAGGTGTGAAACCTTCCCCATCCCCCATCAAAGACCAGATTTGCCCTAATGACCAAGGGGGAGTTAAAGCAATGATTATGCTTTTGGGTTCCAATGCACTACTGTGTCTCTAACTGACAATGAATGGGCAATATAAACCAAATAATAAACTGATAACTGTGCACGACTACAAATAAAACAAGCAGGGAGTTGATTTCGAACTCTCAACCTTCTTGCCCGAAGCCCAAAAGCATGCTCAAAAATGCCGCAAATTATGAATCAGCTGGCATAAGTTTTTATTGATATATACAAAGCAAAGTCAGTTGAAAAAAGGTCAAATGAAAACAAATTGCAGCTAGTTTGCAGTCTTTCTAGCTTCAGTTTGAAGTGATTGTGTTAGCTGTGTTGTTGGCTAGCTTCTCTGAACAATGGTTCCAGGTGCCTCATTAGCACATTGTTATGGATGTATCAAAATAAATGTCACTAGAAAACAAATGCAGCTACTGTTAGTTTGGCTGCAATGTTTGACATGACTGTAAGTTAGCCGTATTTGGCTAGTTAGCAAGGAAAAGATAAGAATGTTGCCAGCCAGTATGGCAATGGAACATTTAGAACGAACAACTGAATCGCATCCTTAGATAGAGAAAAAAAGACTGAACATGTCACGTTCGGACCTTTATTTCCTTTGTTTTGTCGTTATTTTAGTATGGTCAGGGCGTGAGTTGGGGTGTGCAGTTTGTTTTTCTATGATTTTGGGATTTCTATGTTTCGGCCTAGTATGGTTCTCAATCAGAGGCAGTTGTCATTAGTTGACTCTGATTGAGAATCATACTTAGTTAGCCTGGGTTTCACTGTTTGTTTGTGGGTGATTGTCTATGTTAGTTGCTTGTGTCAGCACAGTTCTCATTATAGCTTCACTGTCGTTATTCGTTTATTGTTTTGTATAGTTTGTATTCAGTGTTCAGTGCTTTCTTTAATTTAAAAACTTCATCATGAACATATACCACGCTGCATTTTGGTCCGGTCCTTACGACGATCGTGACAGAACAACTGGGTCGCGTCTCTGGCAACCGGACCTATAGAATGAACGACCAGCCGGCTTGTGTAGCAACCCTAGATATGTGTCGGGACTATATCTTGTGGATGGATGAAAAATATGTTTTTAATAAAATAAAATAAAAAGGTTTTAATGAAAATATGTCAATCATTACTTTAATACGTTGGTAACCCATTGTATAAAAGTGATAATGCCCTTGAAGCCCGTGTTTGGAGCATATATTGGCTCGACTTCATTTCGGGCCTAACAACACCGTGCCAATATATCCTTCAAACACCAGCGTCTCGGGCATTATCACTTAAATAGTTATTATATAGGTGAATGTGGTTGCTCTCTGCATCTCCTGTGTTTGCTCCTCAGGTGGAGAGATGTGCTGGGGTGGTAGACACAAAACTATTGCCCTCAATCAACATCTTACAGAGGGGAATTGTTGAAAGAAATTGTACAAAGCTACACATTCAAATAGTAATAAATTGGGAAAATCAAGCATAACCTTGCACGATACGAACCCCACATGTTTTTCCTTTTTGATTTATGAATACACAACATCGGTAGTACACTATAATTTTGTGTTAGGGATTAAATACCTGACCAATATCTCTCATTAGGCCTTTGTCATACACTACAGATGACAGAGCCTTGTTAAGCTGGCCAGTCTTCTTCAGCCATATCTTCCTCCCCTGTTGGTCCTCTGAAAGACTGTCATGGAGATAGTTGTGTTCCACTCCATCCCCTGTCCATTGGTGGATTCCACAAACATGTTAAAGCATGGACTTCCAACAGTCTCTGAGCTCCTGAGCAAACATGTACATAAATGTGGAGTGCTATTATAATAAATCTCTTTTCAACAGATATATTGAATACCATAACAGTGGTGTCAGTGTCAATCGTATAGCCTACATTGTTGGTTACACTACAGAAGCCCATGAGTGATATGAGTAAAACATGACCATGAATGAAGTATGTAATTCTGGCTCTAATCAGGGAATATCTGAATACATGGAATGTGAAAAAGTGATTGCCTCTATATGTACTACAAGACTACTGCAGGTGATTGGAAATGCATTTCTGCCACTTTACAGAGGAGAGTTCTCAAATTGAACATTTTATTAACCTGAACTCCCACAGGCTTCTGTTTGGCCATAGCCTACGCTAAATAAATCATATCACAAACAGCTGGTGTCTCTGTCATGGACTTAGAAATAGAACAAAAATAGTGTGGCAATATATCAGAACCTGAGGATATTTTCCCATTTAGTCCTCTTTAGAAGAACCGATCTCAGTCCTCGTCAAAAAAAGCGATATAACTCAGTTCTCTTTGTATTCACACTGCGCTTGCCTTTGAATGAAGACTCAAATCTATTACCGGTTCACTTCACCTCTTTTGTGGTCTGAGTCCTCGTTGCATTCACATTGCTATGGTTACAAAGGAACCAATATAATTGTTCAACATTCACTCAATGCACTCTAGGTTTTATCAATGTCCAGGATAAGCCATTCCATCCGAATGTGTTATCGGACAGCTAGATATACCTACTTACATTTTGGAAGCTAATAGAGGGCTGTCCACGCACACATCCACGCCTATTCCTTCTTGTGTTTGGATAATCAACTGTGCCCTCTTGACAGTCTGTTGCTCATGGTATGGCTGCTCTATCACACAAGTCAAGTAAAAGACTGTATGTTGTTAAACACTGTAGGTTGAGGACTGCCCAATCAGCGATGTCTGTGTAAGTAGTTCCAGTGAACAAGATAGATGAACATGCTAATAGGTTGTTCTCTGACATTCCACGCACATCAGGTCTTGTGTGAAGAATTTTTTTTTTAAAGAAACATTCCACAATGGTGTCAGTTTTTGAATAGCTCCATAAGCTCTGGATAAGAGCGTCTGCTAAATGACTTAAATGTAAATGTAATGTTTTGATTTGTTAACTATCCACTTTCTTTCATACCACCCGCCCATAGATTCTGTCGCAAGCTCAGATGATAAATGAGTAGAGACAGTATTGCTGCCACCTGTACGGTATTTCTGAATCGGCAGCATCCATAGCGGCCTCCACCGAGGTCATGCTGATGTCCCAAAATGAGTCGTGTTCTTCTAGTGGTGCATGTGGTTCTGCTTCATGTGTTGCCTCTGTCCAGCCTGAGCCGCCGCCTCTCGCCTCTATACAGGGAACAGTAACAATGACTTTTGTAGTTAGATTTACATTTGAAATGACTCACTCCGAATACAACAGGTGTAGACCTTACAGTGAAATGCTTACTTACAAGCCCTTAACCAACAATGATTTAAGAAGATAACAAAAATGAATAAATAAGTGTTAAGTAGATAAGTAGATAAAATAGATAAGTAATTAATTGAAAATAAAAGTAACAAATAATTAAACAGCACCAGTAAAATAACAAGCGAGGTTATATACAGGGGGTACCGGTACAGAGTCAATGTGCGGGGGCACAGGTTAGTTCAGGTAATTGCGGTAATATGTACACTACCGTTCAAAAGTTTGGCGTCACTTACAAATGTCCTTGTTTTTGAAAGAAAGGCATTTTTTTTGTCCATTAAAATAACATCAAATTGATCAGAAATACAGTGTATACATTGTTAATGTTGTAAATGACTATTGTAGCTGGAAACAGCTGATTTTATATGGAATATCTACATAGGTATACAGTCGTGGCCAAAAGTTTTGAGAATGACACAAATATTCATTTTCACAAAGTCTGCTGCCTCAGTTTGTATGATGGCAATTTATATATACTCCAGAATGTTATGAAGATTGATCAGATGAATTGCAAAGTCCCTATTTGCCATGCAAATGAACTGAATCCCAAAAAACATTTCCACTGCATTTCAGTCCTGCCACAAAAGGACCAGCTGACATCATGTCAGTGAGTGATTCTCTCGTTAACACAGGTGTGAGTGTTGACGAGGACAAGGTTGGAGATCAATCTGTCATGCTGATTGAGTTAAAAAACAGACTGGAAGCTTGAAAAGGAGGGTGGTGCTTGGAATAATTGTTCTTCCTCTGTCAGCCATGGTTAGCTGCAAGGAAACACGTGCCGTCCTCATTGCTTTGCACAAAAAGGGCTTCACAGGCAAGGATATTGCTGCCAGTAAGATTGCACCTAAATCAACCATTTATCGGATCATCAAGAACTTCAAGGAGAGCGGTTCAATTGTTGTGAAGAAGGCTTCAAGGCGCCCAAGAATGTCCAGCAAGCGCCAGGACTGTCTCTTAAAGTTGATGCGGGATCGGGGCACCACCAGTACAGAGCTTGCAGGCAGGTGTGAGTGCATCTGCATTCTCAGTGAGGCAAAAACTTTTGGAGGATGGCCTGGTGTCAAGAAGGGCAGCAAAGAAGCCACTTAGCTCCAAGAAAACATCAGGGACAGACTGATATTCTGCAAAAGGTACAGGGATTGGACTGCTGAGGACTGGGGTAAAGTTATTTTCTCTGGCGAATCACCTTTCCAATTGTTTGGGGCATCTGGAAAAAGCTTGTCTGGAGAAGACAAGGTGAGCGCTGCCATCAGTCCTGTGTCATGCCAACAGTAAAGCATCCTGAGACCATTCATGTGTGAGGGTGCTTCTCAGCCAAGGGAGTGGGTTCACTCACAATTTTGCCTAAGAACACAGCCATGAATAAAGAATGGTAACAACACATCCTCCGAGAGCAACTTCTCCCAACCACCCAGGAACAGTTTGGTGACGAACAATAGCTTTTTCAGCATAATATAGCACCTTGCCATAAGGCAAAAGTGATAACTAAGTGGCTCGGGGAACAAAACATCGATATTTTGGGTCCATGGCCAGGAAACTCCCCAGACCTTAAACCCATTGAGAACGTGTGGTCAATCCTCAAGAGGCGGGTGGACAAACAAAAACCCACAAATTCGGACAAACTCCAAGCATTGATTATGCAAGAATGGGCTGCCATCAGTCAGGATGTGGCCCAGAAGTTAATTGACAGCATGCCATGGCGGATTGCAGAGGTCTTAAAAAAGAAGGGTCAACACTGCAAATATTGACTCTTTGCATCAACTTCATGTAAATTGTCAATAACAGCCTTTGACACTTATGAAATGCTTGTAATTATACTTCCGTATGCCATAGTAACATCTGACAAAAATATCTAGACACTGAAGCAGAAAACTTTGTGGAAATTAATATTTGTGTCATTCTCAAAAATTTTGGCCACGACTGTACGAGGCCCATTATCAGCAACCATCACTCCTGTGTTCCAATGGCACGTTGTGTTAGCTAATCCAAGTTTATAATTTTAAAAGGCTAATTGATCATTAGAAAACCCCTTTGCAACTATGTTAGCACAGCTGAAAACGGTTGTGCTGATTAAAGAAGCAATAAAACTGGCCTTCTTTAGACTAGATGAGTTTCTGAAACTCATTAGAGTGTCTATTTTGAGAAACAGACGCCTCACAAGTCCTCAACTGGCAGCTTCATTAAATAGTATCAGAAACAGCGAACAGCGAAGAGGCGACTACGGAATTCTGGCCTTCTCGGCAGACAAAGCCATATCCCAGACTGGCCAATAAAAAGAGCAGATGAAGATGGGCAAAAGAACACAGACACTGGACAGAGGAACTCTGCCTAGAAGGCCAGCATCCCGGAATCACCTCTTCACTGTTGATGTTGAGGCTGGTGTTTTGCGGGTACTATTTAATGAACCTGCCAGTTGAGGACTTGTGAGGTGTCTGTTTCTCAAACTAGAGACTCTAATGTACTTGTCCTCTTGCTCAGTTGTGCACTGGGCTACTGGTTGGTAATCATTTAGGCAGGTTACATTAGTGTTCTTGGGCACATGGACTATGTTGGTCTTCATGAAAGATGTTGGTATTACAGACTCAGTCGGGGACAGGTTGAAAATGTCAGTGAAGACACTTGCCAGTTGGTCAGCACATGCTCCGAGTACACATCCTGGTAATCCGTCTGAAGGTTGACCTGATTAAAGGTCTTACTCACATCGGCTACTGAGAGCGTGAACACAGTCGCCCGGAACAGCTGGTGCTGTCATGCATATTTCAGTGTTACTTGCCTCGAAGCGAGCATAGAAGTAATTTAGCTCATCTGGTAGGTTCATGTCACTGGGAAGCTCGTGGTTGTGCTTCCCTTTGTAGTCTGTAATAGTTTGCAAACCCTGCCACACCCGACGAGCGTTGGAGCCGGTGTAGTACGATTTTGTAGGGATATTTTCATCATGTTTTTATATTTCAAGTGTATTAGCTACATGATGTAATGACAGGTATTGAGTAATAGTACCTACCCTTGTTTCCACACACATGACAATACATACTTTGCTAGGTATTTTGTCATGGCGATATTACATTTATTACAAGATTGCTAGCTGCTTAGCAAAATACAAACATTACTGACGTTTTGTCTGCTCTCCTCAGTTGAACTTTCAGTCCTAGCGATTGGTACAGCATTGCTCTTGAGGGTGGGTTTGCTCTCGGAAATCCCTGGACTGTAGTCCTCTGGGGTAAAATGTTAGCTACAAAACACAACACCTCTTAGTTCGGTCCTTCGGGGTATGTACATTCAAATGAAGCAGTTAGTCACAGCTTCAATCTCTCACAATTATATAATGGAAGTTGATGGAAGTTGATTCCCGTGTAGTACAATCTAAATAGATTTTCACAATTTGGAAATGCTATTTTTTGTCATCTTTAACAATCCAACTATCTATGTAGCTTCTTCTTCGACATTAATGCTATTCGTATCCTTATCCCCGTGCAAGCTAGTGAAATGCTGCTTGTTTTCCTTATCCGCATTGTCTTTAGAATTTTATGTGGAGACGTTTTGAAGCATGTTTGGTCAATACCACTATATGTATCATGCAAGCAACAAAGCCAGCCAAATAAATCTCTGGAATGGAACTTTTACCAAAATATCTGTCCGGATGATGCTTGAACACTAAAAGTATGTGGAAAATGTGGTCTAACATGCCAAAAAAACGAAATATCCCTTTAAGCAACAGTGGAGCTCTCTCTGTCTGCCTCTGACCAGTGCTGTAATTTCACATGGAAAGCATGCATGTCCCTAATCTGTGAGGTGTTTGGCTAACCTTCATCACCATTGGTCATACAACCCCTCACCAGCAGCTAAATGGCAGGAGATTATATCAGAATGGTCTCTACTTGACATAGATGACAGCCCTCATTCTCTCCCAGATGTGTATCCTCCCCCCAAGAGCCACGTTAACACAGCAACATTTAATATGCAACACCCACACAGGCGCAATCCTTATTCAAAGTTGGTAGACAACATCCCGGGGGGAGCGGGGGTGCCTCCGATTTGCAACATTTAAAATTAGACAAGCCAAATCTCCCTAGGATGAGGGGAGGAATTATACAGTACACATAATAATAAAAAGAAAACTGAAACGCTTCAGTTACAGTCTGGATACATTATATTCCATTTAGCAGACACTTTTATCCAAAGCAACTTGCAGCCATGCATACATTTGGGGGGGCTGCCAACCACGCCAAAAACCTTCATGCCAAACTCTATCAACTACTACCCCTTCCAACATATTTGTCAGGTGGCGACAAGCCGAACTGGTGAATCAAGCCTCCTTGGGGATTGGATATCCTGTTAGAACAGTCAAAGTCACCCTCACTTTATGAATTCATGTCTATTACCCCCGGAGCCATGATAGATGATAGACACATAGCGTATGTCCGAAGGAATAGAAGTGGCTCCAGAGGCAGGGCAAAATTATTTCTATGCTGTTGAATAGGAATTCAGCACTGATGTTGAGGTAGAAAGGGTCTCCGTTTTTACAGTGTGTAACCCTAGGATGAAATGATAATGATTTCGCTTTCTGGAGGGGTACTACTGAAAGTGACAGCTGGAATTTCAAATGCCATAATAATTAATACATTAAACCACCACTGCCCCCTGATTTATACCTTATATTAACGCTGAATAAATGTATCCATTGTTTGTGACTTATAATATCTATTACAAATTGATGGACCGCCTATCATGTGATGAAGAGTAGATTCACATTGACACGTCCCAATGCAGCTATAAATCTGTCCTCAGTTCACTGTGGTTATCAGTGATTGGACCAATGATGTCTGAATAACTTGCCAAAGATACCTGTCATGTAAGACAAGAAGGCAACATGCAAACTGTGTGAAGTCTAGGAACGGTGTCGCAGTGAGAAAACTCCAGAGCACATGTCACTCAGAGGACATCATACCCAAAACACATATCAAGCCAGAAACCACATATCAAGCCCTCTGGGGGGGTACTGTCATGCCCTAACCTTAGAGATCCTTATTATTCTCTATGTTTGGTTAGGTCAGGGTGTGACTCGGGTGTGAAATTCTATTTTTCTGTTTCTTTGTACAGGCACGGACATTCTCCTTACCACCAATATGCAGTGACATGTATTCATGGATGCCAAGGGAGGCCAGGCTTTCAAAAAATCTACCAAAAAAAATATTTAAAAAATAAAAAAAATAAAAAGGTACTAATAAACTAATTTTTATTTAGTCTCTGTGTTTCATAAATGTATTTCAATTCACAAAAGGCTGATTGTATTTCACAGGAGAAAGCATCGGAGTGAACGAAAGAGTGCCCCTCTTATTTAATGAAAGGGGTTGCAGTCTGCCGTGAAGCATTCATCCATGTAATGTAAACTCACCCCATTCCGTACAAATGTGCGCAACCGCAACATTCAAACGAGGTAACAAAGAAAACTAATGGGACTGTAGCGACTGTGTTGACTTCAAAATTGGGGGTGTGAACTAGGTTTCTATTCAAGCGTTGATCGACATGTTAATGGCTCTATAGTATTGGAGAAAAGTTGAAAAAACGGACCCTCCGTTACATCGTGGCGTGTCATGTCGTAACGTACAGGATGCATAAAGCAACTATTTCTGTCTTACAATCTCTCTCCACCAGGTATAGCACTTCTCTCATCGTTTAAAAACTAGAAATGGACGGTGACGGGGGTAAGGGGGGAATACCTAGTCATTTGTTTGCGTCATCATTGCATGCGATCATCATTCTCAAAGCCGCTGTTTACTTCTAAGATCACTTTAGCACCGCCCTAAAAACCCGATTCAAATTCAACACAAACCTTCAAATAGGTATGTAATGACACATTATATAAACTCTTTATAGTGTTTTATTTACATTTTAGAGGCGATAAGGTGATAAGTTGGACAGATCGAGTGAAAAAAGCTATTTTCCCACACGTGATCTCTCCTTCTCACTATCACGCATTAGTTTCGCTTCCCTACCTGCCATTTTTTTAAATACCCGACGGGGCTTGAATTATGCAGAAACGGACAGTGTTTAGGTCATGTAATTGATTCTGTTGGAAAGGGGAGAAATTGTGCTTTACAATGGTATTGACATTACGGTTGATCTGGAAGTATTACATTTTTGAGGCGCTAAAATAAGGGCAATTGTACGGACCAAGGCGAGTTTACGTGAGTTTACGTTATACGGGTAAGTGTCTAGCTACAGTTTCAGATATTAAACGTTTCAAATTTTGTCAGAAAGTTGTTTTCATTGCAAGTTAAAGCTTACTATTAGCTATCTAGCTGACATTAGATGGCTGGCTCGCTAGCTAACATTATGCTGTGTGTAGTAATGTTATCTCAGAATGCCATTGTTTAAAGCTGACTATAGCTGACGTTAGATAGCTGGCTTGCTAGCTAACATTACGTTTATGATCTGCGTGTAGTAATGTTGTTTTCTCAGAATACCATTTTGCATTGCTAGTTACAGCCTAATGTTAGCTGGCTAATTAGCTAACATTGAACCTATTTGGTTAACTTTAGCTAGCTATAACAACTCAGATTGTATTGCTAGTACTCTATGGATTGGGATTATGGTTCATTGTTTAGCTAGCATGTCTTAACAAAAGACTCCACTTCGCCAGATGATTACATGACCCACCAAGTTAGCCAGGTGTGTCTGACAGTGATTATGGCTATCTGTTGTACAATAATGCCAAAATATCTGCATCTGGAATTTGTCTTTCAGCATCAGTAGAACACACCTGACTCTCCTCCACCAGTCATACAAGGAGAATGGTCTAATGCCTCCCATCAAAAAGAGAGCTGGCCCAAGCAAGCACAGGTTACACTTGAAGCATGAGGACTTGCAGCGAGTTGTGAACTTCGTCAACAACTACGCAGAGGATAATGCAATAGTATTACCAAGACGACATCCAGGACACTAACACTTTGGTGGAAGGCGGCTGCCATCCCATGTGACAAAAGCAGCAGTGTGGCGTCTCTACAAGGAATCGATGACAACACTTGGTATGTAAAGTATAAACAACACATGTTGATTATATAATTAACCTCCAACATGATTGGCACTACTTTTATTGATCTCACATTATTTCTGTTTTTTCCAGAGGCATGTGCAGTCGGGCTGTGTGTTATCATTTTAACTTCCAGTTTCTAAGATTATATTTCTGTATGCAGCGCTGCTGCACTGCACATTTGTAGGTAAGTGAAATTATATCACGTTTTCCGTTACATTTTCTTTTCATTAACTTATCTTAATGTTATTTTGTTGTTTGCCGGTGCACTATCCTTCTGACCCTATTCAGCCAGGTCCCATCTACTTTTGAACTCCTCGCAAGTGTGACTTGTTTGGTGTCTGCTGTAAAGGAATATCACAAAAAGTCAACTACTTTATTGATGAAGGCATGTCATCCGGCAAAGGCAGCAGCACAGTCATCAACTACATGCACCATTTCTTCACCAACTACGGAGTTGGGGAACACGTGTGGACCTGAATTGTGATAACTGCAATGACCAAAACAAGAACAAGTTTGTGCTCTGGTATTGTGCCTGGTGGACCATGCACAAGCTCCACCACAGTCTGGACCCTCTCTTCCTGATCACAGGCAACACTAAGTTTGTCCCCGACTGGTGCTTCGGCCTCACCAAGCTGCACTTCAGAAAGACCAATGTGAACACTGCCTGAGATTGCTGGTTTGTGGAGGACAGCACTGTGACAGGGGTCAACATCCCACAGCTGGTTGGACTACATGATGGTACGGTGCTGGTGGAAAGCTATGGCTAGCAAAAACACCTGACTCTGTACTTCAGGCTGATGCCACAGTTCAAGCAGTATCAGCCCTTCAGGTGAATACCATTTTTATTGCATTGTATGAGGTTATTTTATTCAAATGACTCTCTCCTAACACACACGCCATACGTTGCTCCTACTTTTTTATCCTGCTGCTTATCCACTTTACCCCTGATTGTATGCATATACTATAACTACCTCATCTATCACTGATATTGTTATTAATATTGTTCTTGTACATAAGGTACATACTGGATGGCTCTCTACACCTTCTGTAGAGACCATCAATTTAAACAAGTGTGTCTGGGTAAGCATCATCTAATATTTATTTAAAAAAATATCTGGACACTTTCTGTTTCCTGGAATTTTTTCTCATTGTAGGCTACTAAGTCTACCACTTTCAGTCTTAATCTTTACTACACTACTCACTGTTTAGCACGACCTCACATGTAAATCCTTAAAGAGATGGGTGGGGCTGGCTTAAAGAGGGTGTGAACAATGCTGAATGGGTGTAGACGAAGAAGAGCTCTCCAGTAGGTAACAAAATATTCAAAGGACATTTTTCTCAAAGGTGAGTTAACAAGTATATCAACTTTCAAAGCACAACTACTTTCCCATTGTTCCTCAAAAATGCAGTCTATGATATACCATTTTGTAGCTCTGAGTCTCTACTTTTCTCCAATGTAAAACACATCATTTCATATTGTTGTGTATGGAGAAATGTATTATGTGTTAATGAGTTTAGATTTAAAATGGTTGCAAATAGCCAATGGGATTTGTATGCAAGGGTTGAGTTATTTGAATTAACAAATGACAATGGGGTTTCCGTTCTTGCATTGAAGTGATCGGATTATGAGATGCAAGGGCGGTAAAAGTTCAATGATGTATTGGAGAGTTGGGCTGAAGACACTGTAGAGTTTAGTCGGCTGTAATGTGTTAAGGAGAACATTAAATAAATCTGTTCCGTTTATTATAAATACGCTTCGGAGTCTTCGGCAAAAGAACCCAGCATCTTAGAATCCAACACAAATGTTGCTACATAACAGCAATGTGAGCCAGTCGGTCACAAATCGGTACTTTTCTAAATTAGCCATTGATGTGGTTTTACTTAATTCTCCGTACTGGCCAATGATTGTAACAGAGATTCTGATCCAACCATACATTCATACATTGTGCCCCCGGCCTGAGAGGATGGAAGTTCAATATGCAGCTAGATGTAGAAGGCTGATGTTAACTAGCTTATGTTTCCCATGAAAGGAAGTTAGGCTAGCGAGCACGTATTTTATCCAGGTAGTCTAGGACAACAAAAACTAAAAGTGTGTACTTTATGAAAGTGTCATAGACCGTTTAGCCAACCTGAAAGTGGCGGATGACATTGGCGTGTCTCTACAAGTAGGGTGATTCAACATGTTTTTTCTGCTTGCACGCACACATGAACATTTCAGAAACATTACCTTGGTTGACCATGCAACTGTTTATTACATGCAATATGTTTTGTGGACTTCACCGGACAGATGTTTCTTTCCATTTTGTAATGAAACAAGAACTCTCTCTTGTTTTTTTATTCCTATTTAATATTTTTTATTTAATATGCTTGTCTATAACTGTTCTGTACTTTGTCATGTATTTGTACGTTTTATGTGGACCCCAGGAAGAGTAGCTGCTGCATCTGCAGTAGCTACTGGGGATCCTAATAAACTAAACTAAATTAAACCATCAACCAGTTAACAAAGCTTGAGATAAGACTTAAGGAAAGGTTCCCTGGCTCTGCATTGATAGTATTTGCGGGGAAAGAGGCCAGTAAATATGCATGGAGAGGAAGAGAAGATGTTGTCCAACTGTAACACAGTGTTTATTTGATGTGGTTATTTTTGCTATACTCTTATTGATGAGGAACTTTCAAGTTCTTAAAAAGTAAACGTCCGGAAATCATTTGTGAAGGCTGACATTGAAGTGTAAAATCGAAGTTTTAACATCAGACATAATCAATTTTGATTTATCATACACAGACAGGTCTGCCTCTCAGTCACAATAAGTATTTTTTCAGATCAATGTGCCTCTTGTCCATGTAAATCATTGATATTGATGCATCAAAGTACAGGTGTACTGCTTTCTTCTAAAGCACCATGTAAATCAGAGTACAGCGTGAAATAAATTGAGGAGTAATTTACTACAAACACTGTTTAAACCACTTAAGCTTAGGGCTTACTTTTTCGAACATTCTGTTAAAAATCGCGCAACATTTCAGCGCCCTGCTACTCATGCCAGGAATATAGTATATGCATATGATTAGTATGTGTGGATAGAAAACACTCAGACGTTTATAAAACTGGTTAAATCACGGCTGTGACTATAACAGAACATGCGTTTCATCGAAAAGTGCAGGAAAATCTGATCACTGAAAATGGAAAAATATATCCATGCGCGACTTCAACCGATTGATAAAGGTGAACCACAATAAATGCGGCCGAGGTTGCAATACTTACAGCTTCCACACGATGTCAACAGTCTTGTCATTTGCCTAGTCTTTGTTTCTTGGTCAAACGAACAAGAGACAGCCTTTTCTTCAGGTCTCCGACCGGATATTTTGGTTGAGATTTACCCGTACATTATTTCCAGACGTACCCCTATAGAATATACTTCGTCTCGTGATTAATTTGATCGCTTATTAACGTTTACTAATACCTAAAGTTGCATTACAAAAGTATTTCGAAGTGTTTTGTGAAAGTTTATCGTCGACTTTTTTAATTAAAAAAATGACGTTACGTTATAAGACGCTATTTTTTTTCGTTTATCACACAGTCTTCATAGATCGATATCTAGGCTATATATGGACCGATTTAATCGGAAAAAAAGACCCAATAGTGATTATGGGACATCTAGGAGTGCCAACAAAGAAGATGGTCAAAGGTAATGAATGTTTTATATTTTATTGGTGTGGTTTGTGTAGCGCCGACTATGCTAATTATTTTGTTTACGTCCCCTGCGGGTCTTTTGGGGTGTTACATGCTATCAGATAATAGCTTCTCATACTTTCGCCGAAAAGCATTTTAAAAATCTGACTTGTTGCCTGGATTCACAACGAGTGTAGCTTTAATTCAATACCCTGCATGTGTATTTTAATGAACGTTTGAGTTTTAACTAGTACTATTAGCATTTAGCGTAGCGCATTTGCATTTCCAGATGTCTAGATGGGACGCCTGCGTGTCAGGTAGGAGCAAGAGGTTTTAATCTAAAAGCTGACTGATGAGTAAAACTCACCTTCAAACTGCTCCATTACAATGAGGGATGACTTGGTTGATCTGGGCTCATCGGTACATCTATTGAGCAGAAGGACAGGAAGATCCACGCTAAGTGTCACCTTTGACAATTAATTCAACATCTGACATTGTGAGAAATAATAGCTCTTTATAATGAATGTGGTCCTGCAAAGCTGTCATCAAGGCAAAGGGTGGCTACTTTGAAGAATCTAAAATACATTTTGATTTGTTTCATACTTTTTGGGTTACTACATGAATCCATAACACTTTTTTGGTTACTACATAATTAACTATGTTTCTTTTGCCAAATGCTATATATCCGCCTCACTCTCAGAGAAATAAGTAGTACTACTGCTAGGTTTTACACAGTCAAATGTAACATTACTACATTAATAAGAAAGAACTGTACAAGGATCTATGCATAGTCACTTTTCATATTACCTCAATTAACCTGTACCCCCGCACATCGACTTGGTACCATCTCCTGTCTACTAGGACAATGTTCTGGTCTTATATTTGACGAAGTTGAAGCACTTCTGACACCATGTTATGATCTTAGTAAGACATTACTGTACTGCACAGCAGAGCACGAGTAAATGGCTCAGCTTTAATGTTAGTGATCAATTTAGTGATACCCGAGCCCCGTACCCTAATTATTAATTCTAAAAAGTCCCTAACCCGATGTATAGTGACAGGGCCCAAAGGGCTCTGGTCGGGTAGCAGAGCTCTATGGCGTCTGTGAGAGCACGGGCAATGACATTGAGGGCATCTCCAATTTGAAGTAGTAAATGTTTTTGTCTTTTACTACTTCTGTGAATTGGTGAACAAAGTGAAAGGGTGCATACTGCCACTTGGATTATGTTGTTTTAACAGGTATACAACCAAGGTTGATGATTTACTGCCACCTGAAGATATGTAATGTTTGCTCACAAGTATAATTCATTGGCTGATCCCTCCTGATGACCTGGATGGATCATGTGATCCTTCCTTAACCCATAGGAAGTCCCACCCAGTTTACTACTTCCGGCCTGCCCTCAGAGCCAGACAAAACATATTCTACGTTGGGGAGAACTGGGACGAAAGTAAAGCTTTTTTCCTAATTACTCAGAGATTAATAGAGCGAGCTAGACCATATCATGACAAACAACATATATGTCCTCTACCATGTCATTTCAAATATAGGGTAAATTAGTTGAAATTAAATTGACCGAGAACAGAACTACTGCAATGTTACTTTTGTAACTGTCGGCGGGGAAGGAGTAACACAGCCTTGGGATGGAAGTAACAGCTGGCAATAAGTGCACAATATCTGTCTAATCTCTCGGGTTTGTTATGCTGTTTGTGTCGATTTTAATAACTAATGCTCTAAGTTCTAAATGTATAAAAATGAACAATGTGTCAACATTGCAATGTTGCGCAACCCCACTATTTTGCCTTACAATATTATTCCGACTTAAATGGATCACGTAATGGCTATATTAACCATACCTTTATAATCTCACTTTAATGGGAATGTAGTCTGAGAAGTTTTTCACAATTTTCGATGACTATTCGTGCATAGCCCTACCAATCAGGTAAGCTCTAGCTGTCCTTATCATGTGCGCTCCTCGTCTTGATAGAAGTTTTGATTCTCTTCAAATGGCAAACTCATCATGCTCATCACATTTCCATGGCTTGACATAAGGTAATTGACCCCAAGAATCATAAAGATATATTTTTAACCACTAACATGTCGATAAAAGCTTATGTGAGTAGTGGATCCATCAAATCAATTGATTAAGGCATAATTCTAACGATGTCATATATCATTTTCAAACATTGTCACTTGTTGATGTATTACTAACATTATAAAAGACATATGAATTACAGGAGACAATGGCATGTGCTTAAACTTCTATTTGATTTGAATCCAGGTCATCAGTTAACATTGTGTTACTTTCGTCCCACTCATCTCTCCTGTAAGTTTTCCCAGGCATACATCCAAGACTAGCTAGCATGATACTTGAAACCAATGCTGTCATTTACTCCCTAGATGGTTTAACAAAATTACATTTTGGGAACTTTAAAAAACTAAACACAACTTGACAAACCGAAAAAAATGTCAAGGTCTGTTTTTTTTAATTTTTTATTTTTTTTACTTTCATCGCTCAAAACCACTTCTTGTTGATAACTCTGCAATACATGGTCGGACTGGGTGTTTTTTGGGGCAGGGAGCTCATCTCCTGCATTAGGAGCATGCTGATGTCACTATGTCATTCTAGCTTCTGTCTTATCTGAGAAAATGGGTGTGTTAATGTTGGCCTTGTGTTACTTTCGCCCCCTATTTCTGAGCACCTTCAAGACATATGATACCAAATAATGGTCTTGTTACTTTAGACAGAAATTAAAGTAGGGAGGTTAGTCAAGGCGGATGGGTTGGTTCAATCCAAAACTGTCTAGCAATCCAAAGGCTGCATGTTTGAGTCATGTCAAGGACAACTAAAGAATTTTAGCTAACCCTTTCCCTAACCCAAATTCCAAATGTAACCCAATTCACCTAAGCTGCTACGTCAATTCACTTAACTTTTGCTGTTTTTGTTCTTCTAACCTTTTGCGTAAATTATCCTAACCTATGTCGTTAGTTCCCCTAAACGCTAACGTAAATTCTACCCATAATTGTCCTTTGTTGTTACAGCGCAACAAACAACCTGGTCTCAGAGAAAGACGTATAATACTATACATCCACTAAGATGTATGATAAGTTGCATCATCAAATTCGCATGATATTGAACGACCAAGTAAGATGTATGATACTAAACGTCCTATAATGTGTATGATATTGTACGATCGCTATTCCACATACTAAATGGGGTGTCACAGATTTATGTACAGAATAATACGAATTTCTCCGAAACCATGTTGCTACTGTACTTCAAAATGGTGGAAGCTCTCAATTTCAATATCCATGCAAAAACGGTTTATTTTCAAGTAGTGATCTCTATCTCTATGGATAAAAGACTTTCAAACACAGTTTGATGAATCACAGTGTGTTGCAGATTCCATTCTCTGCCATAAAATATTTAAAAATTAATAGAAAAACTCTTCCAGAGAAAGTGTTAGAAACTAGACTTGATTAGGGAGGACGGCTCCCTGGGAACTAATTTTTTATGAAACCTGTTAGGGCTTAGGAAACTGGACAGGAGGAGGGACATCAGCACTGTAATCATAAAATCAGGAACAAATTATATTGTATAGTCATACTGTAATTTCAAAATACTTAAGTTTCAATTAATGCCGGGTATCGTCAGAAATAAAAGAGAAAAAATGTATGCCAGCTTTATTGATTTAATTATACCTCCCTTGTCCAGCCAAATGGAGACAGGCATCACAGGTATCAAATCAGAAAAACCCGATAAGACATCTACTACCTTTACATACATTTTACACCTGGATCTGTGGTGACTAGCAAAGAGTACATCAATTCATCACAGGAAATACTGAGGTCATTTTTGGATTAGAAATCCTGTGATTTACAGTATTGCGAGAGTATTGACAACATTGTATAATAGGCCCACAAAAATAGGATCCTACCTAATGTCATTGCAATAACTTTGTGTGTCCCCCAATAAGAGGATGCTAATTAGCTGCCAATTTCAGAGAACGCATGGTCTAACACCACTCAACCTTAGAGGTGTTAATCATCTATGTGTGTGTATGCAAGTTTTGGATTGTGTATGTTTTTTCTTAAATGTTTATATTTTCTAAGACCATTCTGAAAACCTTTTGTTCTCAGACTTGAAGGACACACTGAACTTGGAGTTGAATTCATGCCAGCACTTTGTACTGTCCACACATGCAAGCCTGGAGCAAAGAGCACAGTGAAAGCACTGACATGTCCATGAGCATGCAAAGATTCAGGAAGTACTAACACAAAAAATCAACAAGGTATGCTGGCTGTGACCTCCTCTTGGGTGGAACAGTGGCTCTTGGTAGAACTGTGCTGTCAGTAGCATTCTCACTGCCTCGACGAGTCTCCCATGATGTAGCACTCCAGCTGGCTTTCAACTACAACTCACTGATGCCTACTGACACTTTACTGCATAGTCTGTTATAAATAGCAGCTTCAGTTATGGTCGCTAACACTTAGGCCTAGTCAATCACATCAAGCATTAACCGGTGATAGCCAAAACACGCATTGTTAACTGCATTGGAGCTGTCAAATCGGTGAGCAGCTGATCATTGTCACAAAGCCAAATCCGTCCCACTCGCATTAGAAGTTCAGAGTGAGAAAGTGTAAGCTATATAAACTCAGCAAAAAAGAAACATCCTCTCACTGTCAACGGTGTTTATTTTCAGCAAACTTAACATGTGTAAATATTTGTATGAACATCGCAGGATTCAACAACTGAGAAATAAACAGACGTGTGATGAACAGAAATTGAATAATGTGTCTCTGAACAAAGGGGGAGTCAAAATCAAAAGTAACAGTCAGTATCTTGTGTGGCCACCAGCTGCATTAA
Source organism: Oncorhynchus nerka (assembly GCF_034236695.1). NCBI lineage: Eukaryota > Metazoa > Chordata > Actinopteri > Salmoniformes > Salmonidae > Oncorhynchus > Oncorhynchus nerka. The sequence continues at coordinate 36,482,411 of NC_088423.1, read as the reverse complement.
GTACTGCAGTGCATCTCCTCCTCATGGATTGCATCTGATTTGCCAGTTATTGCTGTGAGATGTTAACCCACTCTTCCACCAAGGCACCTGCAAGTTCCCGGATATTTCTGGGGGGAATATCCCTAGCCCTCACCCTCCGATCCGTGTTCAATGGGATTGAGAACCGTACTCTTCACTGGCCATGGCAGAACACTAACATTCCTGTCTTGCAGGAAATCACGCACAGAATGAGCACTATGGCAGGTGGCATTGTCATGCTGCAGGCTCATGTCAGGATGAGCCGGCAGGAAGGGTACCACATGAGGGAGGAGGATGTCTTCCCTGTAACGCACAGCGCGGAGATTGAGCTTGCTGTCATTGCAGGCAATCTGATGATGCTGTGACACAGACCCTCCACCTCCAAATCGATCCCGCTCCAGAGTGCAGGCCTCGGTGTAACACTCATTCCTTTGAAGATAAACACAAATCTGACCATCACCCCTGGTGAGACAAAATTGTGACTCGTCAGTGAAGCTCATCAGCACTTTTTGCCAGTCCTGTCTGACGGTGGGTTTGTTCCCATAGGCGACGTTGTTGCCAGTGATGTCTGGTGAGGACCTGCCTTACAACAGGCCTACAAGCCCTCAGTCCAGCCTCTCTCAGTCTGAGCACTGATGGAGGGATTGTGCGTTCCTGGTGTAACTCAGGCAGATTTTGTTGCATCCTGTTCCTGTCTCGCAGGTGTGATGTTCGAATGTACCGATCGTGTGCAGGTGTTGGTACACATGGTCTGCCAATGCGAGGACGATCAGCTGCCCGTCCTGTCTCCCTGTAGCACTGTATTAGGCATATCACAGTACGGATATTGATATTTATTTCCCTGGCCACATCTGCAGTCCTTATGCATCCTTACAGCATGCCTAAGTTACGTTCACACAGATGAGCAGGGACCCTGGGCATCGTTCTTTTGGTATTTTTCAGAGTCAGTAGAAAAGCCTCTTTAGTGTCCTAAGTTTTCATAACTGTGACCTTAATTGTCTAATGTCTGTAAACTGTTAGTGTCTTAACGACCGTTCCACAGTTGCATGTTCATTAATTGTGTGTGGTTCAATGAACAAGCATGGGAAACAGTGTTTAGACCCTTTATTATGAAGATCTGTGAAGTTATTTAAATATTTACGAATTATCTTTAAAAGACAGGAAAAGGGACGTTTCTTTTTTTGCTGAGATTAGAAATAATGACGCTCAAATTTAAAATCATTCAATTACATAATAAGGATTTTCATCAGCCACATCGTGGTGTAGATTACATCTCACATTCCGTTGTCTTGTAAACAAGGCTGCATGCGATTTCTCGTCATGCGACTCTGTACAGCCAATGGCTATGTCCGCTTTAGGTATGGCAATGTCCACTTGTGCATTTGACAGCTCTAACGCAGTTCCACCTACAACACCGCTAAAGTGCTGAAGCGAACCTGATTGAATAGAGCCCTTAATTCATGTTTCGCTATTGCTTTGTGTGCAAACATCTCCTTCAGCGTGACTTTTATCAACAAATACAACAGATTCATTTAGTTATACGTCTCTGTTTTGTGATTTAGGTGGAGATTTACTTGATGGAAATCCCTTTTTTTACTATAGGTTGTAAAATCATTTCCTTGAGTGCATTGCCCAAGGTAGCGTTGAGGAATATACTTATATTCATATTTCCTGAGGTCCAATAAAGTCCCAATGTTCCAGGAGTGTCTGCAGTGATCTTAATAAATTGACAACTCTGCTCTTTGGAACAGAGCCCATCTAATCACCCCTTTGAAGTAAAGTGGATTCTGGCTATGTCCCCACCTTCCCCTGACAATACCATCTCTCTTCACACATCATTATGCTGGAATTATTGCTCACAAGCCCTCTCCTCCCTGTCTCTGTCACACCACTCAGCTCTGGGCCCACACTGGTGGCTGACTTTAGACTAAATACAGTGAGCTCCAAAAGTATTGGGACAGTGACACATTTTTTTATGATACAGTGACTATGAGGGAAATTAAAGTGCAGACTGTCAGCTTTAATTTGAGGGTATTTTCATCCATATCGGGTGAACCGTTTAGAAATTACTGCACTTTTTGTACATAGTCCCTCCATTTTAGGAGACCAAAATACTTAAAAAGTTAGGTATTTGGTCCCATATTCCTAGCACGCAATGACTATATCAAGCTTGTGACTACAAATTTATTGGATGAATTTGTTTTTTGTTTTGGTTGTGTTTCAGATTATTTTGTGCCCAATAGAAATGAATTGTTAATCATGTATTGTGTCATATTGTAGTCACGTTTATAGTAAATAAGAATCAAATTTGTTTCTAATCACTTCTACATTAATGTGGATGCTAACATGATTATGGATAATCCTGAATAAATCGTGAATAATGATGAGTGAGAAAGTTAAAGAGACATAAATATCATACCCCCAAAAAATAACCTCTCCCTAAGAATGGAGTGGTAGCCGGGGAAAAAGATCATGACCCACTAGCTCCTTATCCAGGGATCAGTGAAGGAGGCCAATCACCAAGGAGGGAGAGAGCTAATTAACTACACTGAATATAATCACGATAGGTCTGCTTCCTGCTGCTAATAAGAACAAAGGGAAAAACACCACACAAGCAGTGTTGACTGACACACTGTTAAATGAATGGGGAGAGCCATAAAAATGGGAATTAGCTGCCCTTCACGGTGTGATAATGGAAAGTAGTGTCTGCCATTTGGAGTTTACAATTTCATTAGTGCTCTGGCCCAGACAGGGGAGAGTAAGGACAGAGTATAGAGCAGCTATATTGTTGGCCAACCACTCACTCGTACTACCTGATGATGTGACTCTGGGGCAGTACCTGAAAGAAAGACCTGCCATCATGGACGTAGCACAGTTTCTCTGGGACCCCCCCAAATTATGTGTCAGCCACTCACAAAGTATACCGATCCCTGACTACCGATCCCTGTCCACGGTTCTGAAATTGTGACGTCTACGCGGGTGCCTATCAGATTGTGGCGCTAGTGCTTGTAGTAGCCTATAGCTTTGCTTTAATGGATACATGTTTATTTTCATTTGGATATTTTCTCATGTTAAGCCTAATGTTTATGCTTCATGAAGCTGTACTGCTATTTAGAATGCTGGCTGTGGAAAATACAAACATTGCAGATTGTTAAATGCATTTTCAACAGCATACGAATCAGTCCTGTCTTGTAAGCCTATAGCCTACCTTAACCGTCTTCATGCTCTCTTGCAGCTTTGATAGAATGTTAGTGCTGATTAAAACCAGTCTATTAATGCCAAAAAGTACAATCAGTCCACCGTCAAAACAATAGCTTACTAGGGATTGTTTCATTATGCAGACAATGCAGTCTTGCCTACAAGCCTATCTATAGCTATATACAGTATTTAGCTGGTAGTCTATTTATATTACACTTTGGAATTGGGACTCCACACTGTTGGGGCTAACCATCTCATCACTTGTAGGCTTACCAGTGTTCACAGAAGAGGGGTTGCTCTCATGATTGCCGCTGGGTCTCTGGCTGTCATCAGCTTGGTATTCTGGAAGAAGAGGAGGAGGAGAAGGAAGACTGGCTCTCTCTCTAGAGGAACTGTCACTATTCTCAAGGGGAAGAAGAAGAGGAGGATCAAGGCCACTGTCATGGCTGGGCCCAGGCAGCGAGGTCTCTGTCAGGACTAGGAGGCTGGCTGCTACTTCTAGTTTATCCATCTTGAAGAACGCACTCACTCTCCTTCCAAGTCCGCCCTGATTCACCAAATTGTTTTTAAAAAACTTGATAGCCAATTAGGTGAGGAGGCAGAGGCGGGCTGCTGCCAGCGCCGCTGAAAAATAGGCTACTTTATGCATGAAAACTATATTGTCTATCTGACTCAACTACTACCCATGTAGATTGGACAACACAAACACTTCACTTGTTACATTTGGAAATTAAAAAGAAGGGTTACTGTCAAAATTATGTATAATAGAAAAAAATTCCATGTAGACATCCGTTTGAGATGATGGGCACATGGGCCCCCAGACCTCGTAGTTCCCCGTTTTTTGGGGGTCTGCGGGGGTTCTGCTACGCTAGTGTGATTTCTGAATCCATTGTAACTGAAGACAGCTGGTAGACAGAGTATTTAAGAATGTTAGTATTTTCACGGATTCCGCACCCCAAAACATCTTACTGACACCTGTCACTTTTCTAACGAGTTCCCACTCATAACAATAACTTATAGAGGACAGAGCAGAAAGCTGTTGTGTGGAGACACATTGTTAATGCACTCTTGGTCACTTGACCCTGATACACTCTTCTTTAGAGGGTGAGGGTGGGGAGGATAGTTCCTCAGCCTGGGTTGATGAATATTTCACAGTTGGCCCTCCACCTCGTCTCACTGCATCAGTTCCCACCTGATGAAGCTCTGCCGTGCCTCTGGAACACACCACCACTGTTCTCCGCTGCGTCCTTGTTCCACATTGCACGAATGCTCTGACAGGCTGCATTAGAGGGCCACGTCGACAGGTAACCTTCCAGTACTGTCCACTCCGGTTACAGCGGCAGGCCCAAATGACTTAGCAAGTATTTGCTGAGCTTTGTGTCTGGGACGTTTAGTGTTCCAACTGGATCAGAAGGATGTTAGGAAGAGGAAGACCAGAGCGCAAGAGAGGAAGGAGTGTAGTGTCTCTTGAGAGATGTATAGTACAGCAGTCCTGTTTTCAACCATGGAAAGAGAGCGCAAAAATGCTGAATCATTTTGACCCTGACCTGCCATCTTTGGCGCAGCACAGTTTCTCTGGACCCCCCCCCCTCCCCCCAAATCATGATAGAGGCTGTAAGGTTGAGTGAGCGCTCTGTCACTAAAGATGCAGGTTAGAGACCACTTCAATGGAACTGATAGGGATTTCCAGTGCTGTCTGTTGGTGTTGGCATTTTTCTCATTACTTGACTTTTCTTCGTGGGCACTTTACGGCAACCATCAGATCAGATCAGTGCCCACACATTGTGTGTCCAATCCATTGAAGTATGATTACTGGAAGTAAAATTTGGTCTTGGCTGAGTAAGACACCGTTACCAAGTAACAACCTAGAAGGAAAAAGAATAAGCATTAATTTCCCCCCTACAAGGTTTGCATTTTTACCAGACCACCAACAAGCAATACATGAGTTTATACAGCATTATTACCATTTTACCCTCTTTTTGTTTAGTAAATACCTGATATTATCAGATACATTTTTTTTAGGTACATGTAGTTTACTGCAACTCGCCTTCCAGGTTTAATGTTTGTTTTGCTACTACAGACCAATCAATCTCCAGAGATTTCCTGTGTCTTTTGGGGCCATACATGCACATGGGCTCTGTTTGCAGGAGTGTCTTATGTTCTGGTGAGTCCAACAAAGGCACAGAGGAAGACCTAGCTGTCAATATAAATTTAGTCCCAGCATTTGCAGCCAAGAGACCTAGCTTTCTAAGAGTGAAAGGCAATTCTGTTTTCTGCTGTTTCATAACTGACGTCTGGAAATCAAATCAAATTGTATTGGTCACATACACATATTTAGCAGATGTTATTGAGGGTGAAGTGAAATGATTGTGTTGCTAGCTCCAACAGTGCAGTAATATCTAACAATACAAACAAATCTAAAAGTAAAAGAATGGAATGAAGAAATATAGGTATATTGGGAAAAGCCATGTCGGAGTCCGGTGTATGTTGTTATGTCCGTCGTTAGAAGGAGACCAAGGTGCAGCGTGGTAGGCTTACATTGTACTTTTATTTAAAATGACACACACAAAAAAAAAAAAAACGAACGTAAAGCTCTGTAGCGCTAAACAGCAACTATACAAAGACAAGATTCCACAACTGAAGGTAGGAAAAAGGGCTGCCTAAGTATGATCCCCAATCAGAGACAACGATAGACAGCTGCCTCTGATTGGGAACCATACCCAGCCAACAAAGAAATTGACACCCTAGAATACCCACCCAAATCACACCCTGACCTAACCAAATAGAGAAATAAAAAGGCTCTCTAAGGTCAGGGCGGACATATGTACAGTGTCTTCAGAAAGTATTCAGACCCCTTGACCTTTCCACATTTTGTTACGTTCCAGCCTTATTGTAAAATGTATTAAATAAAACATTTTCCTCAGCAATCTACACACAATACCCCATAATGACAAAGCAAAACCAGGTTTTTAGGCATTGTTGCAAATGTATTAAAAATAAAAAACATAAATACTTTATTTATACAAGACCCATTGCTATGAGACTCGAAATTGAACTCAGGTGCATCCTGTTTCCATTGATCATCCTTGAGATGTTTCTACAACTTGATTGGAGTCCACCTGTGGTAAATTCAATTGATTGGACATTATTTGGAAAAGCAGACACTTGTCTATATAAGGTCCCACAATTAACAGTGCATGTCAGAGCAAAACCCAAGCCACGAGGTCGAAGGAATTGTCCGTAGAGTTCTGAGACAGGATTGTGTGGCACAGATCTGGGGAAGGGTACCAAAAAATATCTGCAGCATTGAAGGTCCCCAAGAACACAGTGACCTCCATCATTCACATGGAAGAAGTGTGGAACCACCAATAATTTTCCTAGAGCTGGCCGCCCGGCCAAACTGAGCAATCGTGGAAGAAGGGCCTTGGTCAGGGAGGTGAGCAAGAACCTGATGGTCACTGACAGAGCTCCAGAGTTCCTCAGTGGAGATGGAAAAACCTTCCAGAAGGACAGCCATCTCTGCAGCACCACCAATCAGGCCTTTATGGTAGTGGCCAGACGGAAGCCACTCCTCAGTAAAAGGCACATGACAGCCCTCTTGGAGTTTGCCAAATCAAATGTATTTATATAGCCCTTCCTCTTGGAGTTTGCCAAATCAAATGTATTTATATAGCCCTTCTTACATCAGCTGATATCTCAAAGTGCTATACAGAAACCCAGCCTAAAATCCCAAACAGCAAACAATGCAGGGGTAGAAGCACGGTCTGATCTGATGAAACCAAGATTTGGCCTGAATGCCAAGCGTCACGTCTGGAGGATACCTGGCACCATCCCTATGGTGAAGCATGGTGGTGGCAGAATCATGCTGTGGGGATGTTTTTCAAAGGCAGGTACTGTGAGACTGGTCAGGATTGAGGCAAAGATGAACGGAGCAAAGTACAGAGAGATCCTTGATGAAAACCTGTCCCAGAGCACTCAGGACCTCAGACAGGGGTGAAGGTTCACCTTGCAACAGGACAACGACCCTAAGCACACAGCCAAAACAACACAGGAGTGGCTTCGGGACAAGCCTCTTGAATGTCCTTGAGTGGCCCAGCCAGAGCCTGGGCTTGAACACAATCGAGTGACCTTAAAATACCTGTGTGGTAATGCTCCATATCCAACCTGACAGAGGTTGAGAGGATCTGCAGAGAAGAATGAGAGAAACTCCGCAAATACAGGTGTGTCAAGCTTGTAGTGTCATACCCATGAAGACTCGAGGCTTTAACTGCTGCCAAATGTGCTTCAACAAAGTACTGATTAAAGGGTCTGAACACTTATGTAAATGTACTATTTCAGTTTTTTATTTTTAATACATTTGCTCAAATTTCTAAAAACCTTTTATTTGCTTTGTCATTATGGGGTATTGTATGTAGATTTATATATATATATTTTTTAAACATTTCTGAATAACGTTGTAACAACAAAATGTGGAAAAAGCCAAGGGGTCTGAATACTTTCCAAAGGCACTGTATGTTAATTAATTGCCCCCCATCTATCACCAGAGTTCGTACTGCTAGGTGACCTACATTGGGACACCCTGGCTGTCCTACAATCTAAGCTAGATGCTCTCAATCTCACACAAATGATCAGGGAACCTACCAGGTACAAACACAAATCCGTAAACATGGGCATGCTCATAGATATCATCCTGACCAACTTGCCCTCTAAATCCACTTCTGCTGTTTTCAACCAGGATCTCAGCGATCAGTGCCTCATTGCGTCCGTTATGGGTCTGCGGTCAAACGACCACCCCTCATCACTGTTAAGCGCTCCCTAAAGCAGGCCTTTCTAATCGACCTGGAAGGATATTGACCTCATCACATCAGAAGAGGATGCCTGGTTGTTCTTTAAAAGTAATTTCCTCACCATCTTAAATAAGCATGCCCCTTTCAAAAATGTAGAACTGAGAACAGATATAGCCCTTGGTTCACTCCTTGGCTTGACTGCCCCTGACCAGCACAAAAACACCCTGTGGCGTACTGCACTAGCGTCGAATAGTCCCTGCGATATGCAACTTTTCAGGGAAGTCAGGAACCGATACACACAGTCAGCTAGGAAAGGAAAAGCTAGCTTTCTCAAACAGAAATTTGCATCCTGCAGCACTAATTCCAAAAGGTTTTGTGACACTGTAAATTCAATGGAGAATAAGAGTACCACCTCCCAGCTGCCCACTGCACTGCACCCCCCCCCCCCCCCCCGCTTGTGCTTCACCCAAATCCAGACAGCTGATGTTCTGAAAGAGCTGCACAATCTGGACCCTCTCTTCCTAAAAATTATCTGCAGCCACTGTTGCAACCCCTATTACTAGTCTGTTCTACCTCTCTTTCGTCTGAGATTCCTAAAGATTGGAAGCGGCAACAGTCATCGCCCTCTTCAAAGGGGGAGACACTGTTGACTCAAACTGTTACAGACCTATATACATCCTGCCCTGCCTTTCTATAGTCTTCAAAAGCCAAGTGAACAAACATATCACCGACCATTTTGAATCCCACCGTACCTTCTCTGCTATGCAATCTGGTTTCCGAGCTGGTCACGGGTGTACCACAGCCACACTCAAGGTACTAAACGATATCATAACCGCCATTGATAAAAGATAGTACTGTGCAGCTGTCTTCATCAACCTGGCCAAGGCTTTTGACTCTGTCAATTACCACATTCTTATCGGCAGACTCAACAGCCTTGGTTTCTCTAATCACTCACTCGCCTGGTTCACTAACTACTTCTCAGATAGAGTTCACTGTGTCAAATCGGAGGGCCTGTTGTCCGGACCTCTGGCAGTATTTATGGGGGTGCCACAGGGTTAAATTCTCGGGCCGACTCTTTTATTTTCTTTATTTTCTGTGGAAATATCAATGATGTCGCTCTTGCTGCGGGTGATTCTTTGATCCACCTCTACGCAGACGACACCATTCTGTATACATCTGGCCCTTCTTTGGACACTGTGTTAACAAACCTCCAAACGAGCATCAACGCCATACAACACTCCTTCCGTGGCCTCCAACTGCTCTTAAATGCTAGGAAAATGCATGTTCTTAATCCGACCGCTGCCCGCAGCTGCCCGCCCAACTAGCATCACTACTCTGGACGGTTCTGACTTAGAATATGTGGACAGCTATAAATACCTAGGTGTCTGGCTAGACTGTAAACTCTCCTTCCAGACTCACATTAAGCATCTTCATTCCAAAATTAAATGTAGAATCGGCTTCCTATTTCACAACAAAGCCTCATTCACTCATGCTGCCAAACATACCCTCGTAAAACTGACTATCCTACCGACCCTTGACTTTGGCGATGTCATTTACAAAATAGTCTCCAACACTCTACTCAGCAAATTGGATGCAGTCTATCACAGTGCCATCCTTTTTGTCACCAAAGCCTCATATACTACCCACAACGGCAACTTGTATGCTCTCGTTGGCTGGTCCTCGCTGCATATTCGTTGCCGAACCCACTGTCTCCAGGTCATCTATAAGTCGTTGCTAGGTAAAGCTCCACCTTATCTCAGCTCACTGGTCACCATAGCAACACCCACCCGTACTTAGCGTGCGCTCCAGCAGGTATATTTCACTGGTCATCCCCAAAGCCAACACCCCTTTTGGCCACCTTTCCTTCCAGTTCTCTGCTGCCAATGACTGGAACAAATTGCAAAAATCACTGAAGTTGGAGACTTATCTCCCTCACTAACTTTAAGCATCAGCTGTCAGAGCAGCCTACCTATCGCTGCAGCTGTACACAGCCCATCTGTAATAGCCCTTCCAACCAACTACCTCATCCACTTTTGCACACCAGTATTTCTACTCGCACATCCTCATTTCCACATCTATCACTCCAGCGTAAATTGCTAAATTGCCTTTCCTCCTTACTTCATTTGCACACACTGTATACAGATTTTTCTATTGGGTTATTGACTGTATGTTTGTTTATCCCATGTTGTTTTTGTCGCACTGCTTTGCTTTATCTTGGCCAGGTCGCAGTTGTAAATGAGAACTTGTTCTCTAGTGGCCTACCTGGTTAAATAAAAGGTGAAAAAAAGAAAAGAAAATGTACACTACCTTTCAAAAGTTCGGTGCCACTTAGAAATGTCCTTGTTTTTCATGAAAACATACGTAAAATGAGTTGCAAAATGAATCGGAAATATTGTCAAGATGTTGACAAGTTTATAAATAATGATTTTCAATTGAAATAATAATTGTCCTTCAAACTTTGCTTACGTCAAAGAATCCTCCATTTGCAGCTAATACAGGCAGACCTTTGGCATTCCAGTTGTCAATTTGTTGAGGTAACCTGAAGAGAATTCACCCCATGCTTCCTGAAGCACCTCCACAAGTTGGATTGGCTTGATGGGCACTTCTTATGTACCATATAGTCAAGCTGCTCTCACAACAGCAACAATAGGGTTGAGATCCTGTGACTGTGCTGGCCACTCCATTATAGACAGAATACCAACTGACTGCTTCTTCCCTAAATAGTTTGGAGCTGTCCTTTGGATCATTGTCCTGTTGTAGGAGGAAAATGGCTCCAATTAACCGCCGTCCACAGGGTTTGGCATGGCGTAGCAAAATGGAGTGATAGCCTTCCTTCTTCAAGATCCCTTTTACCCTGTACAAATCTTCCACTTTTACCACCACCAAAGCACCCCCAGACCATCACATTGTCTCCACGATGCTTGACAGACGGAGTCAAGCACTCCTCCCTATCTTTTCATTTTTTCTGCATCTCACAAGTGTTCTTCTTTGTGATTCAAACCACTTAAACTTACATCCGTCTGCCCATAACACTTTTTTCCAATCTTCCTCTGTCCAGTGTCTGTGTTCTTTTGCCCATCTTAATCTTTTATTTTTATTGACCAGTCTGAGATATGGCTTTGTCTTTGCAACTCGGTGTCCCGGAGTCACCTCTTCACTGTTGACGTTGAAATAGAAGCGTTTTTTCAGGCTCTCGGTCCCAGTTTGATGCACATGTACTAACCCCGCCTTCTGGATGATAGTGGGGTGAACAAGCCGTGACTTGGATGGCTGAGGTCCTTGATGCTCTTCTTGGCCTTCCTGTGACACCGGGTGCTGTAGATGTCCTGAAGGGCAGACAGTGTGCTCCCGGTGATGCGTTGGGCTGACCGCAACACCCTCTGGAGAGCCCTAAAGTTGAGGACGGTGCAGTTGCTGTACCAGGCTGTGATACAACCTGACAGGATGATGGAAGTGCTGGATATTATATGAAAAGATAATTAACATGAATATACTTTCTAGAATAGTATATTCTCACACCAAAAAAATACATTATTATTATTTTACTGTATCGAATTACTGTATTGTGGCCATTGAGTCTTTCAAAGGTAATCTTCATGTTCTCTGCGTCTGAGAAAATGTAACAGGGTATGTTTCAAGGTTCTCTAAACAATGCATGAGTTATACAAGCCATTTGAGTGAAAATACTATTTTCTGGGCTGTCAGACTTTGTAGGCTTGCAGTTGCACACTGTTTCTCTCTCTCCCTGCAAACCTCCCTCCCCGCTCTCTCTGTCCACCCCAAGGGAGACAGTCCTTCATTATAGGCAGGGTGCAGTTTAGCATGTACAGAGCAGTTCCCATCGATCTGTTTGGCTACCCAGATCTCTCCCATAGCCATCTCATTAGGGAGAGCCTGTTAAGAGCTAAGTGCTAGCACACACAGTAATAAGAGCAGATTTAACCAGGCTCAACCGACCCCTCTTCACCTGTCCTCCTCAGACCACCCCTCTTGAAATCCCTTTGCTGCTGGTGCCTCTCTGGTAAATACTATCCCTCCCCTTCTCTCTCTCCCATTGCTCCCACATCTCTCTCTCTACCCTTCTGTCCTCTACTGTATGTTGTGAGTCTTTTCATATTACCATTATCTTGGAGTTGAGGGTGTACTCTGCATCACTCTCTCTCTAGCCATGACGTGAATTGGAATTTCAGTTTACTTCCCCAACACTGTTCCACACATCTGTTTTACCACTTGTTATTCATTGCCTTGAAATGGTTATCTTTCATACAAACAATAGACAAAGGTGTGTGTGTGTGTGTGTGTGTGTGTGTGTGTGTGTGTGTGTGTGTGTGTGTGTGTGTGTGTGTGTGCGTGTGTGTGTGTGTGCGTGTGTGTGTTTAAGTGCTCTGAAAGATGGGTGACCAGGAGCGTGATGTCTTTACTATTATTCTACAATGTAGAAAATAGTAAAAATAAAGAAAAATCCTTGAATGAGTAGGTGTTTTAAAACTTTGACCAGTAGTGTACTGAGCGGGAAGCCCTGGAGACCTACATACTTTACATTCGGTTTTGAAGGAGAACAGTGCTATAGGAGAGTGATTGTGTACCGCTCCAGTCTCTCCCTTCCCAGTTTTAGAAGTTCACGCACGTTTAAAGCAGCTGCTCCCCTTGAAGCTAAGCTGTGCCTTATTTCTCTATCGTGCTTGAAAGGCATTATCCATAGTTAGGCTATTCGCCAAAGCACCCAGTCTCCCAACCCTATCCCTGTAACAACGGTTTCTCAAAGAAATTGTTAAAAGGTTAAAAATACAATTCTGATGAAGGCAACATTTGGACAATGGATAAAGATACTGACTGAATTATAGCACATAAATATTGTAATGGCATGGACAACAAATTAATGGAGTTCAGGCATTTTGGTGGGAATAGAGGTATTCAATTTCTTATCAAAATGCACTTTTTATATAATATTCTCATGTATACATATTCTTAGTATATCATATATTTTTTTAAATATTTTGTGCTAAAATAAAAAATATTTTATGTACCCTTTGCATATATACTCTGGGTGTAATTGCATACATTTAATAAATTAACATAAAGAGGCTGAACATGGCTGCAACCACCAGAAAAGTCCTCTGTGTAGGCTTACCTCTGATCATAAACTCTGCTCACCTGCCCTGTCTAAACTGCTTCATTAATTATTCAATACTGTTGTTGTCATGTTCTCCTACATAATTCAACAAGTGTGTCAAGAGAAGGATATCCACCCGATTTAAATCAACAAGCCTTGCTCTAGAAGTTTCAGCGCTGCAGGATTTACATAAATTCACTGAAAGCCTGTACTAACACTGGTCCAACTCAAGGTGTCATAAAAACAAATGCATCCCTCTCCCCAGCTTGAAAATACTTTCACATGACCATGCCCTTGTACTGTAAAATAAATTGAACACCTTCCCCCCCTCATAGAACTTACTCAAAATAATGTTTAAGACAACGAATAACAAAAACTGTAGTGACCCTGTGTTTATAAATGTGGATATTAACTTTGCCACTTCAGAATACTTTGTGGCACAGTTGATGCCACGCAGGGCTACAGGCCAGAAGATTGAGGGTTCTCCAACTACCACAGATTACATTTTTCTTGTTGTCTGTTCAATTACTTTGTTGCCGGTTGCAGACAATGTTCAGCTAGGGGGGAATGCGATTTTCAACATTTTCAACATTTTGATGCCACATTTATAATGATATAAAATATATGCCTCAATTCGATCTTAAGCAGCAAAATGTTTTTTATTTTATTTATTTTTTTACATTGGATTAAAGTAGAGACTCAGAGCTAGAAAATGGCATATCATACACTACAGTTGAGGACCCTAGAATATCCACATATCCACAACTGCTCTTAAACGCGAGTAAAACCAAATGCATGCTTTTCAACCGATCGCTGCCTGCACCCGCATGCCCGACTAGCATCACCACCCTGGATGGTTCCGACCTTGAATATGTGGACATCTATAAGTACCTAGGTGTCTGGCTAGACTGCAAACTCTCCTTCCAGACTCACATCAAACATCTCCAATCGAAAATCAAATCAAGAGTCGGCTTTCTATTCCGCAACAAAGCCTCCTTCACTCACGCCGCCAAGCTTACCCTAGTAAAACTGACTATCCTACCGATCCTCGATTTCGGCGATGTCATCTACAAAATGGCTTCCAACACTCTACTCAGCAAACTGGATGCAGTCTATCATAGTGCCATCCGTTTTGTCACCAAAGCACCTTATACCACCCACCACTGCGACTTGTATGCTCTAGTCGGCTGGCCTCGCTACATATTCGCCGCCAGACCCACTGGCTCCAGGTCATCTACAAGTCCATGCTAGGTAAAGCTCCGCCTTATCTCAGTTCACTGGTCACGATGGCAACACCCATCCGTAGCACACGCTCCAGCAGGTGTATCTCACTGATCATCCCTAAAGCCAACACCTCATTTGGCCGCCTTTCGTTCCAGTACTCTGCTGCCTGTGACTGGAACGAACTGCAAAAATCGCTGAAGTTGGAGACTTTTATCTCCCTCACCAACTTCAAACATCAGCTATCCGAGCAGCTAACCGATCGCTGCAGCTGTACATAGTCTATTGGTAAATAGCCCACCCATTTTCACCTACCTCATCCCCATACTGTTTTTATACTGTTTTTTTTATTTATTTATTTACTTTTCTGCTCTTTTGCACACCAATATCTCTACCTGTACATGACCATCTGATCATTTATCACCCCAGTGTTAATCTGCAAAATTGTATTATTCGCCTACCTCCTCATGCCTTTTGCACACATTGTATATAGACTGCCCATTTTTTTTTCTACTGTGTTATTGACTTGTTAATTGCTTACTCCATGTGTAACTCTGTGTTGTCTGTTCACACTGCTATGCTTTATCTTGGCCAGGTCGCAGTTGCAAATGAGAACTTGTTCTCAACTAGCCTACCTGGTTAAATAAAGGTGAAATAAAAAATAAAACATCTCAGGAAATTGTTCACAAGCTTTTGATGTTTGATGGCCCAAATGTCTGGCGAATGTCTAAACTTAAGCCAATTTTACTATGGTTTTCAAACAAGCTTTTTGCTTCGGTCGCTTTTATTTGATTCTGACTCTCTATTAGTTACACAGACTTTGGCCTCCCATTCTATTCTAACCACCTCTTGCCGGCTTTGTATTCATGTTACCTGTTGAAATTGCTGTACAATACGGTTGTTACCATCCCATGCACATTCAAATGTCATACAAAATCATGACGAGAGCTCTCCCTGTCCTCTGCCGTGTCCTGATTGTATTACTGCTGATGATATCTGGAAATGTGCATGTACACCCTGGCCCATCAACTATTGCTAGCCCCAATTCTGACTTGTGCTCTGATTTCTGCTTCATGGATTTCTGCTCTCATATAAGCCTGAAGGTTATTACCTAAAATTATTCAATTGAAAGAGTGGGTTCACAACTCCAATCCAGATATGTTGGTCATTACTGACATGTGGATAAGCAAGAGTGATTTGAATACTGATTTTAACCTTTCTGGTTATAACCTTCTCTGGCAAGACAGATCTTCAAAGGTGGTAGAGCGGGAATCTTTAACGAGAAAGACCTTCAGTACTCTGTTATCTCTACCAAGTCTGTCCCAAAACAATTTGATTAGCTGGTTTTAAGGTTTCACATAGCTCTTTATTGACTGTTGCTGGGTGTTATCGTCCATCATCAGCACCGGCCTGTACCCTACCGGCCCTAAGCTCTCTCCTGGCCCATTACACTAATTCTGAATTAAACAACCTGACCAAGTCCCAAAGCAATGGGACTCCCTAAATCTTTCTCAGATCATTACCAATCCTACAGGGTATGACTCCAAAAACCCAGAAAAGGCTACTCTCCTTTATGTTATCCTCACAAATAATACTGATTAGGTATCAGTCTGGTGTTTTCTGTAATGACCTTTGTGATCACTGTTTTACAGCCTGGATTCGTAATGGCTGCTCAGTTAACTTTTTATGGCTGCAGGGGCAGTATTGAGTAGCTTGGATGAAAGGTGCCCATATCAAACGGCCTGCTTCTCAGTCATAGTTGCGAATATTTGCATATTATTATTAGTATTGGATAGAAAAAACTCTGAAGTTTCTAAAACTGTTTGAATTATGTCTGTGAGTATAACAGAACTCATATAGCAGGCAAAAACCTGAGAAATTCCACTTCCTGTTTTCTTTTCTGGAGGTGGCAGATTTTCAACCAAGGTCTCATTGAAATTACAGCGAGATATGGATGAGTTTTCACTTCCTACGCCTTCCACTAGATGTCAGCAGTCAATAGAACTTTGTCTGATGACGCTAATGTGAAGGTGGGTCGATTGACACAGGAAATAGTCACCACAGCCATGAGTGGACCATGCTTTCACCAGGCGCGTTCACAGATGAAGGACCTGTGTTCCATCGCTCATCTGAAGTCATTCTAATTCTCCAGTTGGAACGTTATTCAAGATATATGTAAACAAGATTCTAAAGATTGATTCAGTACATCGTTTGACATGTTTCTACTGACTGTTACCGAACCTTTGGACATTTTGTCACGTTATAGTGGACGCGCTTTGTGACTTTGGAATTGTTTACCAAACTCGCTAACCAAAGTAATTGGACATAAATAACGGACATTTTCGAACAAATCAAGCATTTATTGTGGACCTGGGATTTGTAGGACTGCATTCTGATGTTCATCAAAGGTAAGGAAACATTTATCATGTATTTTCTGGTTTCTGTTGACTCCAACATGGCGGCTAATTTGGCTAATGTTCTGAGCTCCCTCTCAGATTATTGCATGGGTTGCTTTTTCCGTAAACTTTTTTTGAAATCTGACAGAGGTTGCATTAAGGAGAGGTATATCTATAATTCCATGTGTATAACTTGTATTATCATCTACATTTAGGATGAGTATTTCTGTTGAAACGATGTGGCTATGCAAAATCAATTGATGTTTTTGGAACTAGTGAATCTAACGCGCTAATGTAAACTCAGATTTTTTTTATATAAATATGAACTTTATCAAACAAAACATGCATGTATTGTGTAACATGAAGTCCTATGGGTGTAATCTGGTGAAGATAATTCGGGGTTAGTGATTCATTTTATCTTTATTTCTGTTTTTTGTGAATGCTATATTTTGCTGGAAAATGGCTGTGCTTATTGTGGCTTGGTGGAGACCAAACATAATCGTTTGTAGTGCTTTCGCTGAAAGGCCTATTTGAAATCGGACACTTTGGTAGGATTAACAACGAGAATAGCTTTAAAATGATATAAGACACAAGTATGTTTTAGGAATTGTAATTATGAGATTTCTGTGTTTTGAATTTGGCGCCCTCTATTTTCACTGGTAGTTGTCATATCGATCCCGATATCGGGATTGCAGCCATAACAGGTTAAACGACCTGTCCTAATTTTTCATAGACGCTTGCTAACAAACTTTATTGAGCAAGCCTTCCTTCATGACCTGGCCTCTGTTAATTGATATAGAATCTTCTTGATCCCCTCTGTCATAGACGCTTTGACCTTCTTTTCTGATATTTTCAGTGGTGTTGTTAACCTCTCTAAGGTAGGGGGCAGCATTCAGAATTTTGGATGAAAAGCATGCACAAATTAAAAGGCCTGCTACTCGGGCCCAGGAGATATGATATGCATGAAGCTGGTAGATTTGGATAGAAAACACTCTAAAGTTTCCAAAACTGTTAAAACTTGTTAGGGACTTGGTTCCTGTGGCGGGATCAAATCAGCGGAAATTTTAGAGCGCCACCTATAGTTTTCGATAAAACTCAAACTTTCATTAAAACACACATGCAAGGTACTGAATTAAAGCTACACTTGTTGTGAATCTAGCCACCAAGTCAGATTTGTAAAATGCTTTTCGGCGAAAGCATGAGAAGCTATTATCTGATAGCATGCACCCCCCAAAATACTGGAACGTCACCTAAAACAACAGATTTTGCGGTAGCCGGCGCTACCAAAAACGCAGAAATAAAATATAAAATATTCATTACCTTTGACGAGCTTCTTTCTTGGCACTCCTATATATCCCATAAACATCACAATTGGGTCTTTTTCCCGATTAAATCCGTCATTGTATAGCCAAAATGTCGTTTTCCTTACACAGGTCTGATCCAGGAATATTCCATTTTACAAGACACAACGTCACTTTTTAAAATTACAAAAGTTGCCTGTAAACTTTTACAAATCACTTCAAACTACTTTTCTAAACCAACTTTAGGTATTAATAAACATTAATAATCTATCAAATTGATCACGGGGCGATCTGTATTCGATAGCAGCAAGTCTTGAAATCATCGTCCATTGTTTTCAATTTCACAACATCCTGTGGTGAGACTAAAACAGGAAGGGCCAAAACGTCATCCAACCAAGGATTAAGCAGACTGGAAATGCCAGTACTGGCGACATCGTGTGGAAGCTGTAGGCGTTTACAGGGCATCCTCATTTATTTTCGGTACATACATTGACTGGCGGATTAATATATTTTTTGTGTTTTTGGTGAACAGTTTTTCGAGGGATTTTTACTCCTAAACACGTTATGTTATAGCCACAGACACGATTTAACCAGTTTTAGAGACTTCGGAGTGTTTTCTATACACACATACTTATCATTTGCATATACTATATTCCTGGCATGAGTAGCAGGACTTTGAAATGTTGCGCGATTTTTAACAAAAAGCTGCGAAAATTTGCATGATCCCTAACAGGCTTTAGTTAGTGTCTGTGAGTATAACAGAGCTGATTTAGCAGGTGAAAACCTGAGAAAAATCCATTCAGGAAGTAGTTTTTTGGGGGGTTTTGTAGTTTTCTATTCAATGCCATTACAGTATCCATTGACTTAGGACTCCATTTACAGTTCCTATGTCATAGCTGAAGTGTACCTATGATGAAAATTACAGGCCTCTCTCATCTTTTTAAGTAGGAGAACTTGCACAATTGGTGGCTGACTAAATACTTTTTCTGCCCCACTGTATTTAACTTTCACACATTAACAAGTCCTCCCCAGTGGCGCAGTGGTTAAGGGCACTGTACTGCAGCGCCAACTGCGCACCAGAGACTCAATAACACAATTCGATGCACAATTTGCCTAGCATCATCCAGGTTAGGGAGGGTCTGATTTTTTAAATGTTTTACAGCGAAAACACAACATATATTTATTTTAGATCACCACCAAATCCAACAAAAACACACAGCCATTTTCCCCAGACAAAGATAGAGTCACAAACACAGAATTAGAGATAAATTTAATCACTAACCTTCAGATGACACTCATATGACATCATGTTACACAATACATTTATGTTTTGTTCGATAATATGAATATTTATATCCACAAATATCGGTTTACATTGACGGCATGTTCAGAAATGCCTCCAAAATATCAGGAGTAATTACAGAGAGCTACATCAGATAACAGATATACTCATCATAAACTTTGACGAAAGATACATGTTTTACATATAATTAAAGATACACTGGTTCTTAATGCAACCGCTGGGTCAGATTTTTTTTAAACGTTACGAAAAAGGCATACCATGCAATAATCTAAAACGGCGCTAAGACGTAAATATATTTCTCCGCCATGTTGGAGTCAACAGAAATACGAAATTACATAATAAATATTCCCTTACCTTTGATGATCTTTAATCAGAATGCATTGCAAGGAGTCCTAGTTCCACAACAAATGGAACGCAGGTGATATCAACAGACAATTCCGCAACCAGGAAATGGCATTCTGCCAGGACAGTGACTCATTCCCCTCCCATTTGGTCAAAATTCACACTAGGATGTTCATTCCACGTTCTACTGAATGCTGACATCTAGTGGAAGGCGTAGGAAGTGCTAACAGATCCATATCTTGTTTGGAAGTGAATAGGCGATGACTTAAAATTAGACCCGCCTTCAGAATTTCCACTTCCTGTTTGGAAGATTGCCTGCCCTATGAGTTCTGTTATACTCACAGACATAATTCAAACAGTTTTAGAAACTTCAGAGTGTTTTCTATCCAATAGTAATAATAATATGCATTTATTAGCAATCTAGGAAAGAGTAGGATGCAGTTCACTATGGGCACGCAATTCGTCCAAAGTGAAAATGCTACCCCCTATCCCTAACAAGTAAAGGACAACACGCTGCTTGCCTGTACCGCTTCCCCCTGATTCTGCTCATACCTAGACTCGAAAACAGGACCTCTGCCTGAAACACGGCCAGGTCTCTGACCTCCCTATAGGCTGTCTCGCCGTTGTCGGTGATCAGGCCTACCACTGTTGAGTCATCTGCAAACTTAATGATGGTGTTGGAGTCGTGCCTGCCCGTGCTGTCATGAGTGAACAGGTAGTACAGGAGGGGACTGAGCACTCACCCCTGAGGGGCCCCCGTGTTGAGGATAAGCATGACCGATGTGTTGTTACCTACCATAGCACCTGGGGGTGGCCCGTTAGGAAGTCCAGGATTCAGTTGCAGGTGTTTAGTCCCATGGTCCTTAGATTAGTGATGAGCTTTGAGGGCGCTATGGTGTTGAATGCTGAGCTGTAGTCAATGAATAGCAGTCTCACATAGGTGTTCCTTCTGTCCAGGTGGGAAAGGGCAGTGTGGAGTGCAATAGAGATTGTATCATCTGTGGATCTGTTAGGGTGGTATGTTAATTGTTAGGGCGGTATGCTAATTGGAGTGAGTCTATAGTTTAAAAACAAATCTAATGTTATTGGTCACATACACGTGATTGGCAGATTTTTATTTTATTTTTTATTTTTTATTTCACCTTTATTTAACCAGGTAGGCTAGTTGAGAACAAGTTCTCATTTGCAACTGTGACCTGGCCAAGATAAAGCATAGCAGTGTGAACAGACAACACAGAGTTACACATGGAGTAAACTATTAACAAGTCAATAACACAGTAGAAAAAAAAGGGGGAGTCTATATACAATGTGTGCAAAAGGCATGAGGAGGTAGGCGAATAATTACAATTTTGCAGATTAACACTGGAGTGATAAATGATCAGATGGTCATGTACAGGTAGAGATATTGGTGTGCAAAAGAGCAGAAAAGTAAATAAATAAGAACAGTATGGGGATGAGGTAGGTGAAAATGGGTGGGCTATTTACCAATAGACTATGTACAGCTGCAGTTATTGCGGGTGTAGAGAAATGCTTGTGCTTCTAGCTCCAACAGTTCAGTAATATCTAACAAATTACACAACATATACCCAATACACACAAATCTAAGTAGGAATGAATTATTACTATATACATATAGACGAGCAATATCAGAGCAGAACGGACTAAGATACAGTAGAATAGTATAGAAAAAAACTGTATATGCATATGAGATGAGTAATGCAAGATATGTAAGCATTATTAAGTGAATGAGATACTATAGAATATGAGATGAGTAATGCCAGATTTGTAAACACTATTAACCTCTCTAGGGTATGTGCTAGCGTCCCATCTGGCCAACATCCAGTGAGGTTGCAGAGTGCCAAATTCAATTACAGAAATGCTCATTATAAAAATTCAGAAAACAAAACATATTTTACATAGGTTTAAAGATGAACTTCTTGTTAAACCAACCACAGTGTCATATTCATAAAATGCTCAGAAATAGAGATAAAATGAATCCCTTACCTTTGATGATCTTCATATGGTGGCAATCAGAAAACATTCATTTACTCAATAAATGTTCCTTTTGTTCGATGAAGTCTCTTTATATCCAAAAACCTCAGGCTCAAATTCAGTCAAACCAATCAGACAAAAATCTAAATTGTATCCGTAAAGTTCACAGAAACATGTCAAACAATGTTTATATTCAATACTCAGGTTGTTTTTTAGCCTACATTTAACATTTAAGTCATTTAGCAGACGCTCTTATCCAGAGCGACTTACAAATTGGTGCTTTCACCTTATGACATCCAGTGGAACAGCCACTTTACAATAGTGCATCTAGGTCTTTTAAGGGGGGGGGGAGGGGGAGAAGGATTACTTTATCCTATCCTAGGTATTCCTTAAAGAGGTGGGGTTTCAGGTGTCTCCGGAAGGTGGTGATTGACTCCGCTGTCCTGGCGTCGTGAGGGAGTTTGTTCCACCATTGGGGGGCCAGAGCAGCGAACAGTTTTGACTGGGCTGAGCGGGAACTGTACTTCCTCAGTGGTAGGGAGGCGAGCAGGCCAGAGGTGGATGAACGCAGTGCCCTTGTTTGGGTGTAGGGCCTGATCAGAGCCTGGAGGTAGTGAGGTGCCGTTCCCCTCACAGCTCCGTAGGCAAGCACCATGGTCTTGTAGCGGATGCGAGCTTCAACTGGAAGCCAGTGGAGAGAGCGGAGGAGCGGGGTGACGTGAGAGAACTTGGGAAGGTTGAACACCAGACGGGCTGCGGCGTTCTGGATGAGTTGTAGGGGTTTAATGGCACAGGCAGGGAGCCCAGCCAACAGCGAGTTGCAGTAATCCAGACGGGAGATGACAAGTGCCTGGATTAGGACCTGCGCCGCTTCCTGTGTGAGGCAGGGTCGTACTCTGCGGATGTTGTAGAGCATGAACCTACAGGAACGGGCCACCTGAAACGTAGCCTAAATGATCTATAATATTTCAACCGGACAATAACATTGTCAATATAAAAGGTAAACAATAAATGCACATGCGCATGCGCCTGTCACGTTAGGGTCCACTCGTTCAGACTGGTCTTACTCCCTCATTTATAAGAATACAAACCTGAAACGTTTTCTAAAGACTGTTGCCATCTAGTGGAAGGCATAGGAACTGCAAATGGAGTCCTAAGTCAATGGATACTGTAATGGAATTGAATAGAAAACTACAACGATTTTTCTTCAGGTTTTCGCCTAAATCAGTTCTGTTATACTCACAGACACTATTTGAACAGTTTTGGAAACTTTAGAGGGTTTTCTATCCAAATCTACCTGTTGTATGCATATCATATCTTCTGGGCCCGAGTAGCAGGCCATTTAATTTGGGCATGCTTTTCATCCAAAATTCCGAATGCTGCCCCCTACCCTAGAGAGGTTAAAGTGACTAGTGTTCCATTCCTTGAAGGGCCAGTGATTCCTAGTTCATGCCAATAGCCAGCAGCTTCTAATGTGCTAGTGATGGCTGTTTAAGGGTATGATGGACTTAAGATAGAAGCTGTTTTTTCAGTTCATGGTGCCAGCTTTGATGCACCTGTACTGACCTCGCCTTCTGGATGATAGCGGGGTGAACAGGCATTGGCTCGGGTGGTTGATGTCCTTGATGTTTTTGGCCTTCCTGTGACATCGGATGCTGTAAGTGTCCTGGAGGGCGGGTAGTTTGCCACCGGTAATTCATTGGGCCGACCACACTACCTTCTGGAGAGCCTTGTGGTTTCTTTAGCCTCCTAAGGTTGAAGAGGCTCTGTTGCTCCTTCTTCACCACACTGCCTGTGTGGGTGGTCCCTTTCAAACTTGAAGTTTTCCACCTTCTCCATTGCAGTCCCGTCAATGTAGATAGAGGGGTGCACCCTCTGCTGTTTCCTGAAGTCCATGATAACCTTCTTTGTTACTGGGATAATGGTGTTGATGTGAGCCATGACCAGCCTTTCAATGCACTTCATGGCTACAGACGTAAATGCTACGGTTGGTAGTCATTTAGGCAGGTTACCTTAGTGTTCTTAGGCACAGGGACTATGGTGGTCTGCTTGAAACATGTTGGTATTATAGACTGAGACAGGGAGAAGTTGAAAATGTCAGTGAAGACACTTGCTAGTTGGTCAGCGCATGCTGGTCTATCTCACATCGGCTGTAGAGAGAGTGATTGCACAGTCATCCGGTACAGCTGATGCTCTCATGCATGTTGCCTCAAAGCGAACATAGAAGTAATTTAGCTCATCTGGTAGGCTCGTGTCACTGGGCAGCTCTCGGCTGTGCTTCCCTTTGTAGTCTGTAATAGTTTGCAAGCCCTGCCACATCCGACGAGTGTCGGAGAAGGTGTAGTACGATTCGATGTTAGTCCTGTATAGACGCTTTGTCTGTTTGATGGTTCGTCTGAGTGAATAGCGGGATTTCTTATAAGCTTCCGAGTTAGAGTTCCGCTCCTTGAAAGCGGTAGATCTATGCTTTAGCAATGCAGATGTTGCCTGTAATCCATGGCTTCTGGTTGGGGTATGTTCGTACAGTCACTGTGGGGACGATGTCATCGATACACTTATTGACGAAGCCAGTGACTGATGTGGTGTACTCCTCAATGCCATCGGAAGAATCCTGGAACATATTCCAGTCTGTGCTAGCAAAACAGTCCTGTAGCATAGCATCTGCATCATCTGACCACTTTTTTTATTGATTGAGTCATTGGTGCTTCGTGCTTTAAATTGGGCTTGTGAGCAGGAGTCAAGAGGATAGAATTATGGTCAGATTTGCCAAATAGAAGGAGAGGGAGAGCTTTGTACGCATCTCTGTGTGTGCAGTAAAGGTAGTCTGGAGTTGCACATTTAACATGCTGGTGGAAATTTGGTACAACGGATTTAAGTTTCCCTGCATTAAAGTCGGCGGTCACTAGGAGCGCTGCCTCTGGATGAGCGTGTTTCTGTTTGCTTATGGTGGTGTACACCTCATTGAGTGCGTTCTTAGTGCCAGCATTGGTCTGTGGTGGTACGTAGACAGCTGCAAAAAATATAGATGACAACTCTCTAGGTAGGTAGTGTGGTCTACAGCTTATCATGAGATACTCTACCTCAGACGAGCAAAACCATGAGACTTTCTTAGATATCGTGCACCGGCTGTTGTTTACAAATATACATAGACCCCCACCCCTTGTCGTACCAGATGCTGCTGTTCTATCCTGCCGATACAGTGTAAAACCCATCAGCTTGTGATCACGTTGTCATCACAATGTTTACTCATCAGCAGGTCATATGGCAGGACATCGACATCGGTCTGCTCTGATGGCATAACAGCCTGCATGTGAGCCCACCTAGTGCCTGTCTGAATGAAGAACAGCAGCAACTTGTCTTGATAAAGCACCAAATGGGGGGTCAACAGTAGCCTGGCAGCTAAGGACCACCTTGTTGGTGTCAGAGACTTTGTCAAACTGGTGGTTGGACCAGCGAAACACATCTTGCACTATGTCTGTGCGCACAGCATTAGTTTCAGATAGCAAGTTCTCGTATGGAACCCTTGTCAGGCAATGGAATGCACTGGGTCGTACGAAGGACTCTCTGCTCAAAACAACTGCAACAAAATGTTTTGGCCCAGCGATGTACTTGATGTCAAACTTGTACGGTGCCAGCTTGGCGACCCATCTCTGTTCACAAGCATCAAGTTTCGCTTTGGTCAGGATTTATGTCAAGGGATTATTATCCTTCCATACCGTGAATAGTTGCCCCCATAACCAGTGGTGAAACTTGTCACAAATATATCCCATTTCATGACAAAGAACTCAAGCCCATGCACAGGATACCTAAACTGCGCATAACTGAGGGACTTGCTACTGAAGGCTATAGGTCTGTATGTAGCTCCCCGTTCCTGTACCTGGAACAGCACAGCCTCTGCACCGAGAGTAGAAAGGGTTCTTCGAAGTTGGGGTGGTCCAACAAAACCTGGTCCAGTAAGGCTTGCTTTAGCTGGAATATAGCCTGCCTGCATTCTGCTGTCCAGTCGGCAGCCGTCAACTTCCTGACAGGAGAGTGTTGCTTCATTGTCCAGAGTGGAACCTTGTGCCCAGTTGTCAATCCAAAGAGAGGCTTTGCGATGGTCTAGCAACCTTCAATTAACTGGTGGTAATACACCACCATCCCAAGGAATGACCGCAATTTCTTCTTAGATGGAATGTCAGTGCCATCTTCCATCAGATCAGCTTCTGTCACTCCTGTAATGGCCCTCACCTTCTCAGGGTCTGTAGCTACACCCTCGGCACTAATGATATGCCCCAGAAACTTCACAGACCTCAGCATAAAGTGACACTTTTATGACACCAACTTCAGGTTGTGAGCCTTGGGACACTCAAAAACCATTTCCATATGCTGAATAGCCAGATCTTCAGTATGCGCATAGACCAAGACATTGTCAAGGTAGCACATTAGGCAAAGAAAGTTCTGATCCCCAAAGATGTTTGGCACCATCCTCATAAAGGTTGCAGGACTATTACATAACCCCTGTGGCATATGTTTGTACAATCCAAATGGCGATGTAAAAGCTATGAATCTCAGTCATCCTCATGCACTTCCACATTGTAGTAGCCAGAGGCAAAGTCATTTTTGAGAAAAAGGCATTTCAACCTAAAGCAGCCAGCAAGTCAACCTGGTGAGGGAGGGTGTGGGTGGGCATATTTGATGGTGCGAGCATTGAGCAAACGAAAATTAGTACAGAGTCTTAGGTCTCCAGACTTCTTCCAGACAAGGGGTGAGGCGAACTCACTACTGGACATTCTTATGATTTCACATGCTTCCATCTCATTCAACGCTTGCTTGAGCTTCTCATAATGATTTGGTGAAAGGCGTCGGTATGGCATCCGAACGGGTTTCTCATCACTCAGTCAAATGTGATGAAGACACCCAGTAGCTTTTCCACAAACCAACTTGTGCCTGGAAACAATGGACTGGTACTCAGCTATGAGCTGGTTGAGTTTCTTCTTAACAGCAGGAGGCACTAGACAGGAGTCGACGACAATATCAGTCAAATCTAAGTCAAGTAAGAACCAAGGACTGCTTGAACTGTCAAGTCCGTCAGTATCATCAAGTCGGCTGGAACCGCCATCAGTCAGAGTCAAGTCGGTCTGCCCCTGAACAAGGCAGTTAAGCTCTCTGGGTTAATTCGGGACGCTAGCGTCCCACCTCGCCAACAGCCAGTGAAATTGCAGGGCGCCAAATTCAAACAACAGAAATTTCATAATTAAAATTCCTCAAACATACAAGTATTAAACATCATTTTAAAGATACGCTTCTTGTTAATCCAGCCACAGTGTCCGATTTCAAAAAGGCTTTACGAAGAAAGCACACCATGTTAGGTCAGTGCCTAGCCACAGAAAACAATACAGCCATTTTCCAACCAAGGAGAGGTGTCACATGTCTGAAATAGGGTTAACTTCTTGCGTCGAGCCAACCCGGATCCGGGATCATGACTACAGCCTCAAGCCCATTACTATAACGCAACGTTAACTATTCATGAAAATCGCCAATGTCATTATTGGATAACAAAACGTGCCCGTTTTAAGCGCAATATTTTGTCACGAAAAGATGCTCGACTATGCATATAATTGCCAGCTTTGGAAAGAAAACACTCTGACGTTTTCACAACTGCAAAGATATTATCTGTGAGTGCCCCAGAACTGATTTTACAGGCGAAACCAAGATGAAACTTCAAACAGGAAATGAGCAGGATTTTTGACGCTCTGTTTTACTCTGGTCTCCTTATATGGCTGTGAATATGCTGTGAACGAGCTTATGCGCTCTGCCATTCGTCCAAGATGTCTGCAGCAATGTGACGTATTTGTAGGCATATCATTGGAAGATTGGCCATAAGAGACTACATTTGCCAGGGGGCCGTCCGGTGTCCTTTGTCTAATTTGGTGCGTAATTCCCAGTGGCAATTATTTTACCATGCGATACAGAAGGAGACTCATACTTCCAGGAACGATACATCATCGAAGAGATATGTGAAAAACACCTTGAGGATTGGTTCTAAACAACGTTTGCCATGTTTCAGTCGATATTATGGAGTTAATTTGGAAAAAAGTTTGGCGTTTGGATAACTGAATTTTCATTTTTTTTTGGTAGCCAAACGTGACGCACCAAACGGACCGATTTCTCCAGCCCAAAAAATCTTTCAGGAAAAACTGAACATTTGCTATCTAACTGAGAGTCTCCTCATTGAAAACATCCGAAGTTCTTCAAAGGTAAATGATTTATTGAATGTTTTTGCTGGTTTTTGTGAAAATGTTGTCTGCTAATGCTAACGCTAAATGCTAATGCTAAATGCTAACGCTAAATGCTAAATGCTAGTTTGCTATGGTAGAGAAGCATATTTTTGAAAATCTGAGATGACAGTGTTGTTAACAAAAGGCTAAGCATGAGAGCTAGCATATTGATTTCATTTCATTTGCGATTTTCATGAATAGTTAACGTTGCGTTATGGTAATGGGCTTGAGGCTGTAGTCATGATACCGGATCCGGGTTGGCTCGACGCAAGAAGTTAACTGACTTGACTAGTTAAATAAAGTTTTCAACAAAAAATTCATCTCAATGTCACTATCTTCTGAGAAGGGTGTATTACTCCAACAGGGAGCCACCCATCCCCCAGCAACAGAGCTACCGTCCTCTCTACCAGGAATTACCTTGGTGTTGGGCTCGAGAACAGCATTGCCAGCTGATAGAGTGTTTCATAGTCTGCCCCAGACTAAGTTCACCTGCATAGGCTCTAGAGTCACAGCCCCTTTCAGTCTCACAGTTCCGACTTTGTCAGGTACTTCACTGTCTCTCCATCTCTCCACATTAGCCATCATGTTGATTAGCTTGCTCTCCTCACCCCCGTCAAACACGGGAGTATAAACCCTCTTTCAGAAATCTCCATTAGTCTTCAGGTGGCGAAGTTAGTGCTTTAGGAGATTGCTGCCCAAGATGAGGTCATCACTCTGGCCCTCAATCACTAGGCACAGCAACACTACAGCCGTACACCTCCATATCCAGATCACATACTCCCAGAGGCCTCGTCTTTGACCCACCACAACCAACCAAGACTACCTCTGTAGGAGTCAATAATGGACTTTTCAACACTCCTGCATGCAACAGCTCAGGTAAGACCCTCGAGCTCACGGTACAAGCCATCGACCCGACAAGCATAGCTCTCACTTCCACTCTTTCTCCTATTAACATATTGGTTTAGCATAAATCATCATAAGGGGAAAGTGTCTGTGTGATCTGTATCATGATACTCTTCTCAGTCTCGATTTACTCACAAACACTTCAATGTAAAGACTCCAGATCAACATCACTCACTGATGGGGACTTTATTAAAGGCCCAACACTCTCCCCTTCTACATGCAGGCCTACTAGTTTTCCAGGAGCTGAGCAGTGATTACTGTAGGGACTCCACTAGCTATGCTCAGAGCTGCGGCCTTGGGGCACTGAGGGTATGCGTGGCCAGCTACATGACAAAGAAAGAAGAGGTAATTGGCCCTGCAGTGAAAGTAAGTATCGTGTCCAGCATCCCCACACACTTCACATGGCCCATGAGACCTCAATTGGCTCCTATTCCCTTTTTGGAACTGATGGTTAGACTGTTGTTGCCTCTGCTCCAGCACACACTCCAGCAATGCAAGGATAGGTTCCATCGGCTCAGCTGAGCCCTGAGTAGCCTGAGCTGGGGAAGGCAACGCATTAGGTGATTCCATGTGGGGCCTCACAGCAGGATTGGTGAGCGGCATGACAGCACCAACATCCTGCTCCATTGTTGCGATGACTGGGGTCACCTTAGATAAGTGAGAGTATCTCCGCTCCCTCCTGTATTCATCCAACCTCTCATGAACGTCTGCAGCGGTCCACTGCTGTAATGGCTTGCACTTAAAGAAAAGCAACAGTTCAGTGTGAGGACAATGTCTGATAAACATGACTGAGCTCAAGAGAAGGGCCTTCAACACCTGTCTTCTTTCTCTATAGGCAACCTTCAGCAACCTCCATAGCCCTGTTGAGTCTGAGCCAATAGTCGAATGGTTGTCTGAGGTAATGTGGCATAAAAGTCAGAGAGGAGCATGCTTAAAAAAGCGGTGTCCCTAAATTGTTGTTTCAGTATGCCAAAGACGGGACTTGGGCCTTTAGATATATCAACAGAGGGATTGCAGCGTATGCTCACTTTAACAACATAAAGGGCCTTTCCCATAAACCTACTCATTACCTCATCTGCTTGGTCCACCACAGATAAGCCCCTCTTACGAATGTAAATCATGACCATATCTTTCCAATCGGGGCACTGTGCACTTTTCAGTGCCATCTCCCTAAAGTACATCGGCTCCCTGATATCAGACTTCAATACCAGGTTCAGGCCTGACACACCCATACCCCTAGAGCTGCATGCATTCCCCATAACATTGTCCCCAACATGCCCACCAATTGCCTTTGACTCCGAACAGGAGGCAATGTTCTCCCCAATGGAATGACTTCATGAATTTCTGCTATGAAATCCATGGAGACCCTCTGCACTCCCTGTATTTGGCAAACTGAAGCAATTGGAATTCTGGCTGAACCCCTACTAACAGATGATGACATATTACGTGTCAGGAAACTCCTACCTTTCCCAACACCTTCCATTTTAGAAATGGGAAATCAACACACTAAAACAAAAATGCAAACAGTAGAAAAATAACTAAATACTCATGTCAAAAATATAACCATTTCCAATATGATTTCATAGAAAGTCAAAAGTCAAATTTTGAAAAAACTTATCACACCCTTAAAAAGTGCTTTCTCGATTTTTGTGTCAATTACATATGTATAAGAACTGTATCAACATACTTTAGTCATATTTTATTATCATCATTTTTTAAAACTTGTGCATAAGGCATATGTTTTCTCCATTTGCAATATGATTTCCCTGGAAGTCAAAAGTCAAAGTCAAAAGTCACTTTTTTTGGCCAAATGCCATAAGAAATGTCCAAACGCAATATGAAAGTTTTGAAAATGCCAAATCAGGATGTTATGTCCATTTGCCATGTACCATCACGAATTTGACATGCTCAAAAATTACTGCAGAAATGCAAAATTGACTGGTCTGATGAACTCGGGATGGCCGAGTAGTGATAGTGGTTCCTCTCCATCGCTCGTTGTGTTGATTTCATCATGTCAATTTGGCGATTTTTTGTCACTGTTGAATCATATTGCAAATGCACGTGCATTTGCAATATGTTTCAATGGGCATTTACCATCACACATGTCATGCTCAAAACTCCTGCAAAAATGCAAAATTGACTGACCTGATGAACACAGGATGGCTGGGTAGTGATAGTGGTTCCTCTCCATCGCTCGTTGGGGTTGATTTCAGAATGACATTTTGGTGATGAACCCTCTCCATTTAAACATTTTGCAAATGTACAAAAGTCAACTAGCAAGTCAGTGTCCATCAGTCAATTAGATGTCATTCTGACACCAAACTGATACCATCTGACACCAAACCCACTTTTTCCAACTTATTTAGAAGCCAACTATCACATATTTCAGAGCAGGCCCAAAATTCACAGCGCCTTCAGTTTAAAACATAATAAAAATGTAAAACACATAGTTACGTTCTAGCTGCGGGTCCAGTTCTGACATTATGTGTAGGCCTATGTGAGGCGACCCCGAATCCCGAGTTTCGGCTCGATAGGTCCTTCGGTGCCCGAGTAAGACCTTAATTGGTGCTGAAAATCCACTTTTTTCCATGCCTTGCTACGGGGTCCTTGAATGAGCTATCGGACAGAAATGTTGGGGTCCGTCTCTATGGGCCGAGCCGGTTTCAATGCACCTAATCTTGCGTCTCTGATACTTTTCTAAATGTCATCATTTTCGTAATGGTCCAAATGAATTGAAGTCATTGCAAATGTACGAGGCTGTTTCTCGGTCTGAGAACCTTCTAGAGCCAAGTAACTCACCACGCACTATCGACCTGAGGTCTAGAACAGGTTTATAAAGTTTCAGAACTCTAGGTCTGACGGTTATTTTTTAGCTCGAATAAAGGTAACTATTGCAGGCACTGTCTGTCTCTTCGAACCACAATGTGTCCCTCTGTCCTAGCTGTAAGTGTGTGTGTTTTATTTTTTCTTGGAAATTTTATGGATAAATGACTGATTTACAGTTCATGGGGGTTGCCTAATCACACATATGAAGTTTTGAAAAGATCTGACCTTTTTAACCCTTCGAAAGGGCCACTATGACTCCATTTAAGGCACTTCCGGTTGGCACAGGAAGCTATAAGTAAACTCATATCCTGGTTGGGGTATGCATTTACAGAATCTTGAGGTTTAAGTGTTTAGGTTAAGAAATGACCGATCTCCAATCTAAAATCAAATCTAGAGTCGGCTTTCTATTCCTTAACAAAGCCTCCTTCACTCACGTCGCCAAACTTTCCCTAGTAAAACTGACTATCCTACCGATCCTCGACTTCGGCGATGTCATCTACAAAATAGCTTCCAATACTCTACTCAGCAAACTGGATGCAGTTTATCAAAGTGCCATCCGTTTTGTTGTAAAGCACCTTATGCCACCCACCACTGCGACCTGTATGCTCTAGTCGGCTGGCCCTCGCTACATATTCGTCGCCAGACCCACTGGCTCCAGGTCATCTACAAGTCCATGCTAGGTAAAGCTCCGCCTTATCTCAATTCACTGGTCACGATGGCAACACCCACCCGTAGCACGCGCTCCAGCAGGTGTATCTCACTGATCATCCCTAAAGCCAAGACCCCATTTGGCCGCCTTTCGTTCCAGTTCTCTGCTGCCTGTGACTGGAACGAATTAAAAGTTGGAGACTTTTATCTCCCTCACCAACTTCAAACATTTGCTATTTGAGCAGCTAACCGATCGCTGCAGCTGTACACAGTCTATCGGTAAAGAGCCAACCCAATTTTACCTACCTCATCCCCATACTGTTGATATTTATTTACTTTTCTGCTCTTTTGCACACCAGTATCTCTACCTGTACATGACGATCTGATCATTTATCATTCCAGTGTTAATCTGGAAAATTGTGATTATTCGCCTACCTCCTCATGCCTTTTGCACACAATGTATATAGACTCTCTTTTTTTCTACTGTGTTATTGACTTGTTAATTGTTTACTCCATGTGTAACTCTGTGTTGTCTGTTCACACTGCTATGCTTTATCTTGGCCAGGTCGCAGTTGTAAATGAGAACTTGTTCTCAACTAGCCTACCTGGTTAAATAAAGGTGAAATAAATAAATAAATAAAAAACATAGGGTTGAATGCACTATTTATCACAAACTGCTGGTTGGGAATGGAAAACACTTTTAGGGTGATTTTAACAACTTCCGGTTGCTTCAGGAAGCTTGGAATTGACACAGGTAGACCTCATAGTGGCCTGATGGACTGTCATGAAGACAGGTTCATAAGGCATTCATAACCCACATAGGCTTCAGGTTCACTTTAGAGGAGCAGGCAATGTATTCCTATGGGGAGAGATGTCATTGTAATCTGTGAGATCAAAAAACCTTGAATAACTGTTAAGGGATTAATGCCACACGGTCAAGGTTAGGCTTGCACAGATCGGGAGGACCTCCGGAACGTACTTGAGGTCAAATTGTGCTTCTCACCCTAACGGTTCTCTCACTGTCACCCAAAAGCAAATGACATTTAGGGCAAAGCTTCATTTTGGGCCTTCTTTTTTTCAAGGTCGCTGCACTCAGAGCAAGCTACGGTCAAGCGGGGCACAGCCTTGAGAATATGGAAATGCCATTGCAGGCTCTGTGTGTCTTTAAGCACCACACTTTGTCACTCTATCCTTGCTGTGTGTGTGTGTGTGTGTGTGTGTGTGTGTGTGTGTGTGTGTGTGTGTGAGAGAGCTTTTCTTTGACATCTGTTGGGAGAAATGACTTACAGTTCATGAGCGTTGCCTAATCACACATATGACTTTTTGAAAAGATCTGACCTTTTTAACCCTCCGAAACAGCACCTATGACACCATTTTAAGGCACTTCCGGTTTACACAGGAAGCTGAAAGTGAACACATATCCTCCTTGGGGTAGGCAATTATAGAATTTTGAGTTTTAAGTCTTTACGTTAAGAACTGACTTATTTACTGAGGGTTTAGTGAGTGTGTGTTATTTCAGAAAATCACAGAAATCTCGCAGAGCTCCGAAGCACACTTTAAAAAGATTCGTATGGACTCGCTGCAACTGGATTTTTAATTTTACCTTTATTTAACCAGGCAAGTCAGTTAACAACACTGTCATCTCAGATTTTCAAAAATATGCTTCTCAACCATAGCAAAACTAGCATTTGTGTAACAGTATTGATAGCTATTGATAGCTAGCATTAGCATTTAGCGTTAGCATTCAGCAGGCAACATTTTCACAAAAACCAGAAAACCATTCAAATAAAATAATTTACCTTTGAAGAACTTCGGATGTTTTCAATGAGGAGACTCTCAGTTAAATAGCAAATGTTCAGTTTTTCCTGAAAGATTATTTGTGCAGGAGAAATCGGTCCGTTTTCTGCGTCATGTTTGGTTACCAAAAACAAACGAAAATTCATTCGGCAAAACGCCAAACTTTTTTCCAAATTAACTCATAATATCGACTGAAACATGGTAAACGTTGTTTAGAATCAATCCTCAACGTGTTTTTCACATATCTCTTCGATGATATATCGTTCGTGGAAGTGTGCTTCCCCTCGGAATCCCATGGCAAAATTCCTGCAGCTGAAGTTTACGCACCAATTTAGACAAAGGACACCGGGCGGACCCCTGGCAAATGTAGTCTCTTATGGCCAATCTTCCAATGATATGCCTACAAATACGTCACAATGCTGCAGACAACTTGGACGAACGGCAGAGAGCTTATGCTCGTTCATGGCACATTCACAGCCATATAAGGAGACGATGGAAAACAGAGCCTCAAAAATTCTGCTAATTTCCTGTTTGAGGTTTCATCTTGGTTTCGCCTGTAGCATGAGTTCTGTGGCACTCACAGATAATATCTTTGCAGTTCTGGAAACGTCAGAGTGTTTTCTTTCCAAAGCTGCCAATTATATGCATAGTCGAGTATCTTTTCATAACAAAATATTGCTCTTAAAACAGGCACGTTTTTTAGCCAATAATGACATAGCGCCCCGATAAGTTGAAGAGGTTAAGAACACATTCTTATTTTCAATGACAGCCTGGGAACAGTGGGTTAACTGCCTGTTCAGGGGCAGAACGACGGATTTGTACCATGTCAGCTCGGGGTTTTGAACTCGCAACCTTCCGGTTACTAGTCCAACGCTCTAACCACTAGGCTAACCTGCCGCCCCTGTAACTGTTTTTTTTAAACACCTATTTTTGAACATCACCAATTTGACATTGTACGATTTCTCCTAAATGACGATATATAAATGGCTGGTTCTTTTTTTATTGAAACCGTAGGTTCCTTTACTTTGACCTGAAGTGGAAAAATGATTGCTCTGTTTTCATTTTGGACCTGTAATCCCAGAAAAATGGCCATAACTCAAAAACCGTTGAGGCCTAAACACCATCTTGTTCGGGGCCAACTGTCCATTATGTCAAACCTATGCTCACCAAGTCTTTTCCGTTTAGGAGATAATGCCACGTCGTGATTCGTGATGTTTTGTACATTTGCAATATGATTCCATTCGCCCTTTTGTGGGATTTACCGGGACAGCGAGAAAATGACCAAAATTTCAATATTTTATAAAACAGAAACCGAATGTCCGAGAGAGTTCGTTTGATGACTTCCTGGAAGATCCGGCCCTGCCGCACGGCCCGACGCCGTCCGCGAATTTTACAAACGTTTTCGGACGTCTAGTAAGGGACCGTACCTTTGCAATATGGACTTTCTCACTAACCATATGGCAAGCGTCAAAATGTTCCCTTAATGTATGCAAGTAATAAAAATGATGCAGTACTGCCTTCTTGTGGTGAAATGCGATATCGCCATGATCTGCACTAGCAACGTCTTATCTGCTTCTCTATGTGCAACCATGTTGAACTTCTGAGGTGGAAATCCACCGAAGGATGATCCAATCCAGAAGAACGGTCACAGCACCACTAACAGTACTCTTCTTGCGTTGTGTACAATCATCGACACGGACTCCAACTTGTAGCACCAGTCATGGAGATTTATTCTGATAGAAACAGCATAAAATTGA
Source organism: Oncorhynchus nerka (assembly GCF_034236695.1). Taxonomy (NCBI): domain Eukaryota; kingdom Metazoa; phylum Chordata; class Actinopteri; order Salmoniformes; family Salmonidae; genus Oncorhynchus; species Oncorhynchus nerka. Next base: position 36,446,549 of record NC_088423.1, on the reverse strand, counting down.
ACGTCATTCAATGCCCGAGTCACCATTCAACTCTGCACTCACGCACTAAACAAAATATACAACCCCCCCCCCCCCCCCCCACCAGACACAGTAAGTTTCTAGCTAGCATCATCTGGAATTCTCTACAAGAAAATGCACAAAATATATGCACAAAAAAGTAATGTTTACAAACAAAAGTATATAAACTGTACATTCATATCATCACTTGGGAGTATAAAAATCACTTTTGACGTAAAATGCTATGCAACCAACAACTTACTGCTGGTTTGTTGCTTGTTCACTGGGACGATTCTAACTTAAACATCCTCCCTCATGTTGAGTAGGTGAAGGCAAGAGAAAATTAAAACCAAAAACCCATTGGCTTAACAATAAAGTGGAAAGGGGATTCACCAATATAACCCTGTTACACCGTGATCTCTGAGTATGAAGTTAAAGGGGGTTGAAATGCAACCGAGACTTGAAGACTTACTTTCCTGAACTAATCCCTATGGACTTTATCTAAGTGGACTAACACAGTCTTGTGACATGCAGGAGACATGGTTCGAACCCAGTCTCAGGAATGGGGTCGTAATAGTTCATAGCCAAAACGATTCAAATGCTGAACAATTCATAGGAAGAATGTACATTCAACATGCCACACTGTCTTCAGAAACTGCCAGGAGCTTCTGTATACCATAGATAATGTTTGATTCTATCTTTTCTCCTCTACATATTACATACATTTTTTTTGTAATTTAGCAGACATTCCAGAGCAGTAGTGAGTGCAAACATTTTCCCCATACTGGTCCTCTGTGGGAATCAAACCCACACACATGGTGTAGCAAGCGCCATATTCTACCAACTGAACCACACAGGTATTTTCTTGGCTGGCAAAGTACAAGGATGGTTCTCTGGTTTTGAATCTGAATTTAGAGAACTACATTTGAAAACATAATATGTATGTACCTGAGAAGTTGAATATATGAAACTTTGATTAACTTGAAATGATGGTTGGTAAACTTGATACACAGACGACAATGAATGCAATATCTACCATATTGAAAGTGAATATCTCGATATTGAATTTGAGTATTCAATCAAATTAAAATATAATTAAAAAGCTGAATGCAATATTCATTCACTTTCAAATCATGAAATACAAGTTCAATGTATGAATTCAGCACCTTAATTGAAGTGGAGGTGTACGTCTTTTTGATTGAAGGCTCAAGAAAGCTACAGACATTAGTTAAAAGTATATTTCATGCCTCCATCCTTCACTTTTGCCCCCCCACCCCCATTCTGGGGTGCTCCAACTCTACAACAGCAGACATGAGTCTGTAATGACAGCAATAACACTGCCAGCTGGGGAAATATTAGCCTTGGAGACTGGAAACCATCTGCATTCAATGTTAAATCAAGAGGTAATAAATAGGATAGAAAACAATACTATCATGACTTCTCAAGGCATTGGTGTTCTATTTGAAATAAAAGTGTTTTTGAGCAAATATCTGAAATATTGTATGTTCTCTTAACGCAGGAGGTTGGTGGCACCTTAAATGGGGAGAATGGGCTCGTGAAAATAACTGGAGCAGATTACCATTCCATTTGCACCGCTCCGGCCATTATTATGAGCCGTTCCCCCATCAGCAGCCTCCTGTGGACTTCTCTATGATCTGATGACAGCAAGACAAGGATGAATAGCACAAAAGAAGTTGCAGAAATGAAACACTTCAAATCATCGCTGAGTATGCCATTCTACCATTTATTTCCTTTCTCTGTAGAGAACAGATAGGCTATCTCCCTTTTGAATGAACCCCGCCCCCCCCAAAAAAGTGCGAACAGAAGTACAAACCGATAGCCTCTGTCAGTCGCAGTTAAAGTATGACCCACTTAACAGACAATAAAAAATCTAACATTGCGAGTCATTTCCATATCAGTAAAATCAAAGTAGTGGCAGAACAGCTGGCAATGACCTCCCCAATACCTCCAGAGGAAATGTGCTGAGTCATCCCTTCTAGTAGCGGGCCCTTGCCTTGCTTGCCTTCACTCAGCCTAATTATTCAAAACCTTGAGGAGCTATACATTTGACATATTCCTGACTTGAGATTTAAAGTGGTTGGAAATCTTTGAGATGAGAAGGATTTAGAAAGTTAAAAAATCCCATATTAGATTAATGTTATTCTGGCAAGCTTTTTTTGTGTCATATTATAGTATGTTTTGGATTGATGGCTCATTTAATTAAGGTTTTCATTAAATCTGCTCTCACTGCCGTAATGTTATTTTCATTTCATAATACTCCTGACGCGATTATCTATTTTATTGTATGGGTAAAGCTTCTCATGGATATGAGCTATCACTGAAAGATGAGTGTGTGTGTGTTGTATTCGTGAGCTATCATACTGGAGACAGTATATGAAAAATAATACATTCTGTTGTAGATTGGTGTCTTCTTGCCCTAATAGAAAAGTAGGCTCTGCGTGTGTAAGGGTGAGTGTACTGTATATTCAGGAGTGTCTGTGCTTGTATCCACGTTTCTCTAAACGTCAAATTTCAAAGTTACTCAAAAGGTAAAATTTCAAAGTCACTCTTGAGCGATCTGCCTGGATAAATCAGCAGTAACAGACCATCTCAGAATCACCTCCACTACTACCGTTAGCAACCATGCTGCATCCCGAGACTGCTTTATTGTGAAGTGCTTTTGATCTCCATAAACGTGTAGAAAGCAACATGTTCTCTTGCTTCTATCACCGTTATGTTGCATCTTTTGTTTTGCTCCCAAATTGATAATCTGCCATCTCGGTCACACTTTAATAACCACACCAAAGCACACCAAAGTAATAAAATAAAGACGGCACTTCAAAAAGTATTTTTCACACAATAGCCTACTGAATTTGCAAGATAACTTTTCTTTCATTTTGGCACAAATGAAAATGTGGTAATGAGTTGCCCATGGATTGATGTTTCAGTATTGTCTCAATGAAGAGTTCGGTGTTCAACTAGCTACATGCTACATGCATGCCAGTTACAAGCCTGCTAGAGTTAGCGGCAGGCGGACAAGCAATATCCACCATATAAATGGATGAAGCTTGAACTGGATTGGGAAACTATCTGAAGCTAGCTAGCTTTAGAAAACACTGAGTAGATCAAGCTTTCTTCGTATAATACCCCACAGGTTGTGATCATGTGTTCAGGGTTTCATGCCTCTCGCTTTCTCTCTCTGGCTCTGTCTATTTGTTCTTTTTATTTATCTTTGTCTTTCTTTAGTCTGACTAAAGAGATAATTTGATGCACAGGTCAGTGGTTGACAGCGCTGAGATTCACCCAGTAATCGAGGCAAGTTTTTCTTCATCAGCCATACATACAGGCCAAGAGAGGTGGTGTTTGAAGATTCTTCTTGAAGATACACTTAAACAGACCAAAAATCCAGAGGTAAATAAAAAACACTCCCTTTAAAATGCATAAAATACAGAGAAACATACAGCTTAGAAAGAGAATGGTGTTTACAAGTGATAGAGACAACTTCAAAGCTGAGGTGACAAATGATCATTGAATTGATACTGAATAAAAACATCTGAGAGGATTTGAACAAACTGCATTGATGGTGTCACAGTCTACCCAACACAAACAATTTAATCATCATTGACAAAGCCCAATGGATACACTGATGAAGGCAGTTTGTTGTCAATATCAACCAGAGATCAACCTCTTTAATCCCAGGATAGATTGTCAGTAACACTGCTTGCAAATACTTCATTTCTCAACTGTTTGATGAGTCTATTTGTATACAGCGTATATGTGTAGAATTTAACTAATGACATAATGTTATCTATTTTGTTTCATAAAGATACAAGAAAATATGCTGGTAAACCTTGGCCTGTCCTCAAAGACTGCTTAATTTAATGTACCGGTACACTATGTATACAAAAGTATGTGGACACCCTTTCAAATTAGTGGATTTGGCAATTTCAGGCAAACCCGTTGCTAACAGGTGTTTAAAAATAGAGCACACAGTCATGCAATATCCATAGACAAACATTGGCAGTAGAATGGCCTTAATGAAGAGCCATTGAAACCATTGAATTACCCCTCTGATGTTGCACTAATCTTGAGATAGTATATGACCTAGAAGTCACTCCCCTCAGTGAGCTTGTCCAGGGGTGGGGTGTATTTGAGATGGGAGTATCTAGAATTGACAATTGATATATGCCATTGAATGAGGTAATGTTTTGTTACTATGAAGCACCAAGAACGAGATTAGAACCTCATTTTAGAGACCAAACTGAACGATAATTTATAGCTAATGCGATCTGGCTATGGGATACTCCTTTCTCAAGTAAAATGCCCCTTGTGAAGTTTCTGAGATCTGTGGTTCGTCATGTGAGTTGAGAGGGGTGTATCTTGGCTATAAAAGATACTAGAATTATTTTGTAAGCACTCTCAGAATTAATTTATAGATACTGAATTGATCTGAGAGTCAAAGGCCTATGGTGAAGCTCATATGATTAAAGATGAAGTTGAAATATAACTCTTACTTGTGTGTGGTTTGTACACTCTCCTCATTTAGTAATGCAGGAAATTACTACGTTACATTGGTCTCTGGAGCAGTGGAAACACGCTCTCTGGAGTGATGAATCAAGCTTCACCATCTAGCATTCCGACAGACGCATCTGAGTTTGGCAGATGCCAGGAGAAAGCTACCTGTCCAAATGCATAGTGCCAACTGGGGATGTTTGTCATGGTTTGGGCTAGGCCCCTTTGTTCCAGTGAAGGGAAATCTTAACGGTGCAGCATACCATGATATCACAGACTATATGACAGCTCCATACAGAAATGGTTTGTCGAGTGTGGAAGAACTTCACCTGCCTGCACAGAGCCCTGACGTCAACCCCATCGAACACCTTTGGGATGAATTGGAAGGCCGACTGCGAGCCAGGCCTAATCGCCAAACATCAGTGCCCGACCTCAGTAATGCTTGTGACTGAATGGAAGCAAGTCCCCGCAGCAATGTTCCAACATCTAGTGGAAAGCTTTCCCAGAAGAGTGGCTGTTATAGCAGCATAGGAGTTACCATTTATTTTGAAATGAGATATACTGGACTCGCTAAATGTATAGTAGCCCTTATCCACCTATCTAAACACTCATTCAAATAACTCAGTGAAAAGCAGGGTGCTGGTTTGGAAGTTTACTTGAATCACAGTGTGAAACTGCAACAAACACAAAAGTACATGTTTTCAGTTACAGTAGTATAGAGCACAGAAAGTCTTACACAATAACTGCACTAAATGTGCAAAATAAGGAATGAGTACTCAATCTAGAGTCAAATATTAAATAAAGTTACTAGGATGTAACTGCATGCTTGATATTGCTAAGCTAGGCGTCCTTAGGGAGAAATAGCACTGAAGCTAATGCAAAGTAGCTAACAGCTAACTTAATTCTTCATCTTCTACAGAAACATAAAAAGTATATGATAAACATTTATCTTGTGTTGATAAACAAATGTACTCACGGACATTGCACCTTACAAAGCTTATAAAGAAGGATGTTGAAGGATTGTCACACTTGCACATCTTAGACATTGCTTCACTTCTGAAACTGCTTCTGTCACATGACACAAACCAGTAAATTCTACACTGCTGTGCTCAAACTGCTACTAGGGGGTGCTAAACAACTCACAGGTCCAGAACATGAGAAGTTCGACAAGCAGGTCTCCACATACTTGTGGTCATGTAGTGTATTTGTCATACGCCAGCAGGATTTCAACAATATCGAGTGATCTCTCTGTCTAAACATGGTCACAGAGTGGGAAGGAGAGAAAGAGAAAAGGACATATAAGAAATATCTTCACATGTGGTGTCCTTTTCTGTATGTACCTGTTTCTCCCTTTTTTGCTGTCTAAAAAACATGCAGGCACACACACACACACACACACACACACACACACACACACACACACACACACACACACACACACACACACACACACACACACACACACACACACACACACACACACACACACACACACACACACACACACACACCAGTAGCAAAGGAGTCCCAATTGATTTCATGTCTGGATTTGGATTTGGATTAATTATTCAACTGAAGCCAAAATATCTTGAATGATTTATATAAAGTTATGAGATAAAAGATTAGCCAGGAAAGCAAAGTATGTGTTATTTAAAACATTGACATCTCAAACATGGAGTGTGTTTATTAATCATGGAGGTCTTTTTATATTTCCAAAAGCATTCTGGGTCTATTTCTATTGCTAAGGCTTGTGTAGTCAGGGTATAACACAACTGAATAGAATTTCTATTAAGCCTATTTATGAGCCCAAGCCCAAAAAATAGAACTTAATTCAAATTCAGATTGTGCCATTATACAATGCATAGCCAACAACATATTGCGTACAGGAGAATTGGTCTAGCCTATACTCCAAAATACTCCACAATGAAACACATTCTAGTAATCGCCTTTGAGTGTGAACTGTATTACTATTACCTTATGATATATTCCAAATGTTCTATCCATTGAGTCTGGGAGAGAATGTATAGGCAATGCTGTTGGTTCATTAATTGTTCAGGGTGGCTTACAGAGCTGGCCTACAACCACAGTGAATTTGTATTTGATTTTGAATAGCTTATAGCAATAGGGCATTTTTTAAATATTTTTTAATAATATTTTAATAATTAATAGGCTGACTCATTACTTTTAGCAGAATATCTCACCACCACGCGTTTCCATCTCCTCCACTCTCTCCTCCATTCCTTTCTCAAGTGTGCAGAGAGGGGCTGTCAACAGTGTAATGAAATATGTTTTCTTGTGAAATGTTGTCGATGTTCCTGAACAGATTTCACTTGGTTTCTCAAATTAAGCAATGGGTAGCTGCCTGAACAGGGTTGGAGAGCCCATGGCATACAGAGTTTAGGCGGAATATCACCTGTTGCGCAGTGAGAAGCTGCATGATCCTGAACTGGAGTAGCCTACCATGCATGATTGCAAAACGAACTGGCGGGACAGGTGTTCATTTGCTGTTCTAGTGCATACTGCCCTGTTCCTGCCCATTTTATAATGGGTCATTATAAATAAAAAACGAATTTGACATATTAGTAAAGACAAGATTAAATTGAGAATAGTCTGATGGGTGAAAATATGATCACTTGATGAGGGAACATCGTTTTCAGCCTGAGGTAAGCAACAGAGCATCAGCTTTTTTTGCAACTTTCTCAAATCATCAATAGCCAATAGTCGCACCATTCAGCCCATATATGTTTTAATTTCTAAGACATTCTAAGGTTTAGAACTGTCCCCTGATTATACTTTATATTAACACGGTCTCATAGTTTATCCATTGTTTGTGACTTATTACAAACTGATGTACTGCATAGCACATGGATCAACATTACATATAATATATTGAAGGGTAATTTATTGCCATGACAGTAAATCAACAGAGTCGTTACCTTTGAACTCCACAACACTATATACCGTTCAAGTTTCAGATGAGAGTACCTTGAATTATGATTTGATATGATGAAGAGTAGATTCCCATTGACACATCCCAATGCAGCTATAAATCTACTTGCTCTCAGTTCACTGTGGTTATCAATGATTGGACTGATGATGTCTGTCTGTAATTTGCCAAAGATACCTGTCATGTAAGACAAGAAGGCAACATGCAAACTGTGTGAAGTCTTGGACCTGTGTCGCAGTGAGACAACTCCAGAGCACATTTCACTCTGAGGACATCATACCCAAAACACATATCAAGCCACAAAACACATATCAAGCCCTTTGAAAGGTAGGGACATTCTCCTTACCACAAATATGCTACACAACCTCAAGATACACAGTCAATATAAACATAACTATTTACAGTACATAAATGACCTCATTATATCCACTAGTGAGAGGTTGACGCATGGATGCATATGAGCTGTCATTCTTCAAGAGGGCCACAACCTTTACATGTCCATTCTGTCATCCCTGAATTGAATTAAGCTTCATTGGCTTGTTTTGGAGATGACCTCTAAAGCAGGGGTGTCAAACTCATTCCACACAGGGCCTACTGCAGTGGTTCCGAAACTAGGGGTAGTGACCCCACTTGGGGTCGCCTGATATAAAAATGGCATCGCAGGAGAATTTCCAAAATACAGAAGAAAAAATACAGTATATATACAAAAAAGTATATACAGGCCATTCGGAAAGTATTCAGACCTCTTGACTTTTTCCACATTTTGTTACGTTACAGCCTTATTCTAAAATTGATTAAATTAACTTTTTCCCTTGTCAATCTACACACAATACCCCATAATGACAACATTTTTGCAAATGTATAAAAAAAATTAAACATAAATACCTTATCTAACCCTATTTACATAATTATTCAGACCCTTTGCTATGAGACTCGAAAATTGAGCTCAGGTGCATCCTGTTTCCATTGATCATCCTTGACATGTTTCTACAACTTGATTGGAGTCTACCTGTGGTAAATTCAATTGACATGATTTGGAAAAGCACACATCTGTCTGTATAACGTCCCAAAGTTGACAGAGCATGTCAGAGCAAAAACCAAAATGGATGCTACTCTTCAGTAAAAGTGTCATGCCCTGACCTGAGTATTCTTTGTTTTCTTTAAATATTTTGGTTAGGTCAGGGTGTGACATGGGTGATGTATATATTTTTGTACTGTCTAGGGGTTTTGTAGATTTATGGGGTTGTATTCCATCTAGGTGTTTATGTATGTCTATGGTTGCCTAGATTGGTTCTCAATTAGAGGCAGCTGTTTATCGTTGTCTCTGATTGGGAACCATATTTAGGCAGCCATCTTCTTTGGGTATTTCGTGAGTTATTGTCTATGTCTAGTTGCCTGTGTCTGCACTGTTTATATATACCGTCACTTGTTGTTTTGTAAGTTTGTTTTAGTGTTCTTTCTTCATTAAATATAGAACATGTATTCATATCACACTGTGCCTTGGTCTCCTCCATACGACAATCCTGACAGAATAACCCACCATAAAAGGACCAAGCAGCGTGATAAAAGGCAGCAGCAGCAATCGCAGGACTCATGGACTTGGGAGGAAATACTGGACAGCGGAGGACCCTAGGCACAACCAGGGGAATATCGCCGCCCCAAGGCAGAGCTGGAGGCAGCGAAAGCAGAGAGGCGCCGGTATGTGCAGCTGAAAGCCCGAGAGGCAGCCCCAAAATTGTCACTTTTTGGAGTAGTCGGCAGAGTTGAGGGTTGAGTCTGAGATCGTCGAGGAGTTATTGGACAGATTGGAGGAGAGTGAACGGAGGGGAGATTATGAGACATTCGAGGAGTTGTTGACGAAATTGGAGGAGAGTGAAGAGAGAGAGCTGTTGGTTTGGCATAGTATGCACGGCATTCGCCCTGAGGAGCGTGTTAGCTGTCCGATGCCACCTGTGTCAGTTCCTCGTACTCAGCTTGGAACTTGTGTTAAAGTTCCGGAAGATTTAATGCCGGCTATACAAGTACACCTTCACAACCCGGTGTGTCCTGTTCCTGATTCTCGCACCCATCCTGAGGTGCGTGTTCTCAGCCCACGCACCAGGCCTATAGTGCGCCTCGGCAGTCCAGTACGCCCTGCTCCTTCTCCCCGCACTCGCCCTGAGGTGCGTGTCCTCGGCCCAGTACCACCAGTGCCAACACCACGCACCAAGCTTCCTGTGCATCTCCAGAGCCCTGTATGCCCTGTTCTTCCTCCCCTGCGTGTCTCCAGCCCGGTACCACCAGTGCCGGCACCACGCACCAGGCCACCAGTGCGCCTCCAGGGTCCAGTACTCCCTGTTCCTGCTCCTCGCACTCGCCTGGAGGTGCGTGTCCCCAGTCCGGTACCACCAGCGCCGGCACCATGCACCAGGCCTACAGTGCGCCTCGCCAGTCCAGAGCGTCCTGCGACAGTACCCAGTCCAGAGCGTCCGCCTACAGTACCCAGTCCAGAGCGTCCGGCAACAGTATCCAGTCCAGAGCGTTCGGCAACAGTACCCAGTCCAGTGCGTCCGGCAACAGTCTACAGACCGGAACCTCCTACGATGGGTCGCAGTCCGGAACCTACCACGACGGGTCGCAGTCCGGAACCTACCAGTCTGGATCCTCCAGAGTCTCCCTCCAGTCCGTATCCGCCAGAGTCTCCTGTCTGTCCTGAGCCGCCAGAGTCTCCCGTCTGTCCTGAGCCGCCAGAGTCTCCCGTCTGTCCTGAGCCGCTAAACTCTCCCGTCTGTCCTGAGCCGTCAGAATCTCCCGTCTGTCCTGAGCCATCAGAATCTCCCGTCTGTCCTGAGCCGTCAGAGCCGTCAGCCAGCCAGGAGCTGCCAGAGTCGTCAGCCAGCCAGGAGCTGCCAGAGCCGCCTGTCAGAGTCTCCCTCCTGTCCGGAGCTGCCAGAGTCGCTCCTCAGTCCAGAGGCGCCTTTCTTTCCAGTGGTGCTCTCTACGATGATCTTCAGTCTGGGGCCCGCTGCGAGGGTCCCCGCTCCTGAGGCGCCACCTAAGTGGGCCAAGACTGAGGTAGAGCGGGGTCCACGTCCCGCACCCGAGCCGCCGCCGTGAAAGAGGCCCACCCGGACCCTCCCCTTTAGATTCGTTTTTTGAGGCCGGAGTCCGCACCTTTGTGGGGGGGTACTGTCACACCCTGACCTGAGTATTCTATGTTTTCTTTATATATTTTGGTTTGGTCAGGGTGTGACATGGGTGATGTATGTGTTTTGTACTGTCTAGGGGTTTTGTAGGTTCATTGGGTTGTTTACCATCTAGGTGTTTATGTATGTCTATGGTTGCCTAGATTGGTTCTCAATTAGAGGCAGCTGTTTATCGTCTCTGATTGGGAACCATATTTAGGCAGCCATCTTCTTTGGGTATTTCGTGAGTTATTGTCTATGTCTAGTTACCTGTGTCGGCACTGTTTATATATAGCGTCACGTTCGTTTGTTGTTTTGTAAGTATGTTTTAGGGTTCTTTCTTCATTAAATATAGAATAACAATTCATAACACGCTGCGCCTTGGTCTCCTCCATACGACAATCGTGACAAAAAGGCACATGACAGCCCTCTCGGAGTTTGCCAAAAGACACCTAAAGGACACTCAGACCATTAGAAACAAGATTCTCTGGTCTGAAAAATCCAAGATTGAACTCTTTGGCCTGAATGCCATGCGTCACGTCTGGAGGAACCCTAGCACCATCCTTACAGTGAAGCATGATGGTGGCAGTATCATGCATTGGGGATGTTTTTCAGCAGCAGGGAATGGGAGACTAGTCAGTATTAAGGGAACGATGAATAGAGAAAAGTACAGAGAGATCATTGATGAAAACCTACACCAGATCGCTCAGGACCTCCGATTGGGGCGGAGGTTCACCTTGCAACAGGACAACGACCCTAAGCACACAGCCAAGACAACACGGACGTGGCTTCAGGACAAGTGTCTAAATATCCTTGAGTGGTCCAGCCAGAGCCCAAACTTGAACCTGATTGAACATCTCTGGAGAGACCTGAAAATAGCTGTGCAGCGACGCTCCCCATCCAACCTGACAGAGCTTGAGGAGAACCCTGTAATTGCAGGAGGAGAGGAAGGGGATCAACAATGATCCGAAATGGATGTCACCAATAATTAGAGTTAGGCTACACCTGCAGTCAGACTGTTAATAGGAGGGTGTGTGTGGATGTGGGTGGTCTATCTTTATCTCATCTCTCATTGATCATTTATGTCACGTCCTGATCTCTCATTCCCCCCTATCTTCCTCCCCTTTTCACCTTTCTCTCTCCACCTTTTCTCTCTCTCTCCTTCATTCTCCAAATGTGATGGTTGTGTATAATGAGCTTCACAACACTCTCATGACCGTCAATGAGCAGGACAAACAGCGCTGGTGGAAGAACATCCACAGAACCGGCATGCCCACAGTTACAGATGCACACACACCCACAAACACACACACACACACACACACACACACACACACACACACACACAGCGGGCTAATGGACGTTAATGGGGTCTAATGGAGTGTACTGTAATATGGGGTGATGCATACTTCAGCCCCATTGTTATTGTCAGAGTTAGTGTAATGTAGCGAACAGTGTTACAAGCTAATGTAGGCTTTATAACAGTAGTTTAGAGTTTCAAGTTTTGTACAGGATACACATGGTATACACGTCCAATGAAATGCTTACTTGCAAGTTCCTTCTCGACCATGCAACAACAGTAACAAATAATAAAATATAAGAATATGAACATAAAGTGTGTGTGTGTGTGTGTGTGTGTGTGTGTGTGTGTGTGTGTGTGTGTGTGTGTGTGTGTGTGTGTGTGTGTGTGTGTGTGTGTGCGTGCGTGAGTGAGTGCATGTGTGCTAGGGTGAGAATCAGAGCAGGTGTTCAGTCCAGTTCAAGTGTTCAGCAGTCTGATGGCTTGTAGATAGTTATGTATGTTCCAACAATGTGAGCATTATTAGAGACTGCTGCCTTGTCGTTCAATGGAGTCGAATGAAACCTCTCTTTCAGGAGCGGGCACCAGAAATTAAAAGCAATAAAGGTAAGAAAGAAGTAGAGGGATAGCACAATAGAGGTGAGAATGTCTCCATCTGTCTTTCTGACCTCATGATAGAGTTCAACTCTATCTCAATGAGGTTAAGTAGTTGGGAGTCATTCAGTAATCACTTACCATCTCATTTTGATGTATCATCAATTCCTAATTACTGATTTGTTTGTTCAATGTTTGTAGATAATGTTAGTGTATGGTTGATTTACAGTTATGTCTCCTCTGTCTCTCTATGTGTGTGGATGGATGCATTCACAGACACAGCGATCAGCTTGTTGGGGTGAACTGGGATCACAGTGCTGTAGCGATAGGACAGAGGAGACAGCAACAGAGAGGGCTTAATCTTGAGCCTTATGCTAAGAATCAGGTTTGAGGTGTTAGCGAGGAAACTTTGGTCAACTCTGGGTTCAACTCGGGATAACCGTTACCATGAAAGTGGCTCACCTTTTAGCCAGGTACATTTTAATGGCAAAGAATCCTTCAGAACTAATCTGCTCTGGGACAGGCTAACTAAGGGGTAACTCCATTTACGCTGAATGAAGTGTCTGAGCCATGAGTTGAGGACCAATGAAATCAGATATCCTCCCTCTCGCAAAGATTGTGTCATCATCCCCTTCATTTCAGGAAGACTGATGAAATATTTTATTAATCAAATGTTTTTTGGTGTGAAAAAAAATAATAATGTTAAAATACGTATCAAATTACTTATTTTGAAAGGACCGCGTTTGCTTTCCAAACTGCATTTTTCACACAATTGTATTTTGAAATTTACGAAAGGCAAACTGACAGCCGCAACCAACCATAGACATATACTGTAATCCATAGATGGCAGTTCCCATTCAAGTCAATATCGGCAGCCATTGCTAGTGTACCCATGAGTTTAACAGTCAAATTGCCAGGGTTAGAAGTTAGAAAGCCTGCTTATGGATTATAAACCTATGGCCACAACGCAACAAGCTATACCACAGATAGAAGGAGTGATACGAGTGGGAAAAAGGTGCTAGTGCATTGATAAGCATATCAAAGATGGCATTAACGATAAATAATAATGTAAAGATATGACTTCTAAAAGCCTTTCCCACCATAGCCTGCTGAATTTGCAAGATAACTGTTATTTTATTTTTATTTCGTCACAAATTAAAATGTGGCAGTTACTCGCCCAGTGATGTTTCAGAACTGTCTTAATGAAGAGTTCTGCGTTCGACTAGCCATGTCTGACATGCACGCACAGTTACAAGCCTGCTAGAGTTAGCGGCAGGCGGGCGAGCAATATCCACCGTCGTAGTAAGGATGAAGCCTGACCTGGAACGTAAAGCTAACTGATGTTAGCTAGCTTAATAAAAGGCTGAGTATCTCTAGCTTGCTTCGTAGTATACCACTCTGGTGACAGACACAGTGAGACACACACTGTGATGCACACACTAACCACTAGTCCCATGTAGTGAGATGTCCAACTAGGAGACATACAGAGTCGACTCCACCTATGGCTTCCTCCATGTACACTTGAGTATCTTCCCCTTAGTTCCTCAATATCTCAATGGCTCCTCAATTACTTTTTAGAAGGTTTAGTAATGCATTATTTGCCTCGACATGCACTCAATTTCCAACCAGAATAACTGTATTTACACTGCTATGCCTTACTGATAAGATCATGCACATTTTATCCCCTTCCCATCTATCCCTCTAGCCACCCTGTGTTCCTCTGGAGATGCCTTGGATGAATGAGACTGAGGGCAACCACCCTAGTACCACCACCTTGTCTCACTGAAGAAGGAAGAAGGCAAGACTGAGGAGTACAAGTACAGTACCAGGGTGTAAAAGTGAGAGGTGACATGAATGAGTAGCGCCGATGGCAGGTGGGTCACGATGGAAATCAAAGACATAGACTAATAGATGATCACATACAAACTTGTAACAGAGTTAAGAACGTGCTATAAGCTCACTTCAGCTAGCTTGAAATGTTGTGGATGGATCCATCCAATTGGTACATTTTGGGTGTCTCGAAACGTTGGTAAGTTTATCAAGGAGGATAGTCATGTGTGTTTGGGAGCAGAGGATCACTGGTTTGAGCCCGGTGTAGGACAGGGACAGTTGAGGAAGATACAGCATTACACACCTGACTCAAATCATCAACACTTGATGATAATTTGAATCAGCTGTCTAGGGCTCGGGCAAAAACTAAAAATGGGCACCCCTTTGGGTCCCCAGGACCAGGATTAAGAAATGCTGTTCTATCTAGACTAATCATATTCCCCACCTCCTCACCGGCAATCGAATGTAGACATGATCCAACTCTGAACACAATAACTATACTTGAATTAATGTTTGTTACGTGTACCTGTTTGCTTTCTTTGCCAACCACAAGCATGTAGGTTAGATATGTTTTTTTTAAGTTTCAGTGTTGCTACAGTTTGCAAACCAAAAAATGGTGACACTATTTATGTGATCGTGGTGACTGTCTATCATAGATGGGCAACTCTTGTCCTCGGAATGCAATTAGTTTAATCAGGTGTGTTGGCTGGGGCTGTGGAAAAGGTGTGACACCAATGAGGATGACCAGATCGAGATGGAATCAACAGACTTGACGTGATATCCAACATGATCTGATACAGAGCACTCCTAGAGAGTTACTGTCCTGTAAGTTTTCTACAAACCCTAATCTAGTGCACCTGATTTCAATAGCTAGCTAGTTGATACGTTACAGGAGGGTAACTCTCCAGGAATACAGTGTATTCAGACCCCTTGACTTTTTCCACATTTTGT
Organism: Oncorhynchus nerka; assembly: GCF_034236695.1. NCBI lineage: Eukaryota > Metazoa > Chordata > Actinopteri > Salmoniformes > Salmonidae > Oncorhynchus > Oncorhynchus nerka. The sequence goes on along the minus strand of NC_088423.1, from coordinate 36,431,254 downwards.
TACTTTACAGACTTATTCTAAAAATGATTACATTATTTTTCCCTTATCAATCTACACACATTATGGCATAATGGTCATCTCCCTGACAGTTTGGCAAGGTGGGCCAGCTCTAGGAAGAGTGTTGGTGGTTCCAAACTTCTTCCATTTTAAGAATGGAGGACCTTCAATGCTGCAGACATTTCTATGTACCGTTCCCCAGATCTGTGCCTCAACACAATCTTGTTATGGAGCTCTACGGACAATTCCTTCGACCTCATAGCTTGGTTTTTGCTCTGACATGCATTGTCAAGTGTGGGACATTATATAGACAGGTGTGTGCCTTTCCAAATCATGTCCAATCAATAGAATTTACCAAAGGTGGACTCCAATCAATTTGTAGAAACATCTCAAGGATGATCAATGTAAACAGGATGCACCTGAGCTAAATTTTGAGTTTTGTAGAGAATGGTCTGAATACTTAGGTAAATAATGTATTTTATTTTTTATTATACATTTGCATAAAATGTTAAAAAAATAAAACTGTTATCGCTTTGTCATTATGGGGTATTGTGTGTAGATTGATAAGGACATTTAAAAAAAAAAAAAAAAAATATATATATATATATATATATATATATATATATATATGAATAATTATATAACCTATACAAACTGTAAAGTGGTCTGAATACTTTCCGAATGCACTGTATGGCTGAAAACAAACATTTAATGAGTGTCAATGTTGTCGGGATAAACTATTAACTAGCTATCTAAAAACGTGTGTAGCTAGCTACTGTTTGCTAAGATAAGAGTAAGTGGCTAGGTTTCAGTTTTGTCATAGCTCGTTACGTAGAAGAGATAGATCTCCAATGAGGTCCTGCTGTATTTCTCACTTTGAAAAGACTGCATGATCTGTCATCCTTTTTCTTTCTCCTTCAACAAGAATGAAATGTTAGCCTGTTTGGCCGATGTAATTATTTGCTTTCAGTCATTATTAAAGGGATAGCTTTAGATAAATGTACTGAAAATCCTATTGAATTATATCTCCACAATACAATATTTTGGTCAACAAGTGGTCATTTTTTCATGGGTTAAATTACATTCATTCAGTGAGTGCAAGATAGCCACACCTGAAAAGCTTGTTATGGCCTAAATAAGGTTAGTCTAAATACCAACTACTCAGAAGTGTGTAGGAAAGGTGTGCGTAGGAAAGGAATCGGACCCACAGTGAAAGACATTTGTATGCAAAGACATGAGCTCAAATAAAGCAGTGAAATCGAGTCCAAAATAAGGGCGTTTTATATTGAAGCTGGGCGTCTGGGGATCTGATTATGACCATGTTCTGCTGCCATCATCTCTCACTTCCCCTTTTCAATTTCAAAACAAGCCATCTCGCCTGCAGCATTTGTGAACATTTTAAGGTATCGCAAGGTAGCCTACACTGTGGCGGTGTGGTAGAAAATTCCTCAAATATATAAAATAGTAAAAGTGCCTCTGTGCCTTGGTGCTGTTTCACAGTTTTAAGTATCTGAAACCATCACATGAATTCGGAAACACAGCATTTTTTTCAATATTGGAATACATTTCCTTTCGATGAAAATTGAGATGTCATTAACGGACTAAACAAAGGCTAACCATGGACATTTTTAATACTGTACATACATGTTTCATTAAGGTAAGATCTTACTTGGCATGTAATTAATGTGTAATATAGACATTAGAGTAAAAATGTATTTATACTTGATCAAACCGGCACATTTGGCAGGATTATTATTAGACTCGCCAATTTGCCACAGGGTTTAGGGGGGTTTGCTAAAAGTTAACTGTCTGAATCAAGGCCAACACTTTCCTCATCCATAACTCATCCAAAACTCACTAAACGTTAATTAGCTCTATCCGAGCAAAGCTAGTGTGGGACCGTAATTGAGTGACTGTGGTTCTGGGGTATATGGAGCAAGAGTTGCTGGGATTGCTGTTCATTTTAGGGTTTGGAGCCACAACAAGTGCCAGCTATCTGCTCATATGATTTATCCTTAGATTGTATTTGTCCCCTGAAGTTGTGTGGTTGCTCTAATTAAACCATGGAGTCTATATCTGTCCATGGATATTCTTTCTTTAGCCCGGCCTTACAGTAGAGAATCAATCTAATCTAATAGCGTTGTATTGAATAGACAGAAATACAGAATAAATACATGGTGATGTGAGAATCTTGACCACCTGCCAGACTTATTGTTAGTCAGCCACCAAGTGTTTTTAAGTGGTTCCCACCATAGTGGATTCACTTCTCAGCTACGGCTGCTGCCTTTCAGACTGTGGCAAACAATCCACGTACTAGTCTAATCTGTAGCTTAAAAAATAATAGGTTTCTTGAATGCTTTTCATCAGCAGTATAAGATTAATATTCACATGTTCTTAAAAGTGCTGATTTGCAGAGAGGTTAAAGTGAGTACACTCTTGAAGGGCGTCCTATGCAGAGATCCATGGTAGAGAGGTCTTTGATTGTGCACTGTAGAGAATACTATAAAAAAAATTGAAGTGACTCCCTTTAACTCCCTTTCTCCCTGGCATGGTTTATCTTTGCCCCGTAGGCACACACACACCACAGATCCAATAAGAACACACTGGCAGCTTGGTGTTTCTAGAGACACACAGCGTGTAACATAGATTTTCTGTTTGCTGCTGCTAAGCAGTGATGAGTGACAGACTGGAGCATTTCTTTTAAAAGTATCTAGGGACACCTCATGACAACCATGAGTAATGTTGTTTTGCACTGTGTATTGACACTGAAGTTCAAGTATGCACTTCCAAGTTCCCACAGAAAGTTTTCTATGTACACTACATGACCAAAAGTATGTGGATACCTGCTCGTCGAACATCTCATTCCAAAATCAAGGGCATTAATATTGTCACGTTCTGACCTTAGTTACTTTGTTTTTGTCTTTGTTTTAGTATGGTCAGGGCGTGAGTTGGGGTGGGCAGTCTATGTTTGTTTTTCTATGTTGGTTTTTGAGTTCGGCCTAGTATGGTTCTCAATCAGAGGCAGCTGTCAATTGTTGTCCCTGATTGAGAATCATACTTAGATAGCATGGGTTTAACTTCTAGTTTGTGGGTGTTTGTTTCCGTGTGAGTGTTTGGGCCACACGGTACTGTTTCGGTTTTGTAAATTCACGTAATCGTTTATTGTTTTGATGCAGTGTTCAGTGCTTTCTTTAATTAAAATCATCATGAACACTTACCACGCTGCGTTTTGGTCCTCCTCACCTTCTTCCCAAGACAGCTGTTACAAATATGGAGTTGATTCCCACTTTGGTGCCCTAACAGCCTCCACTCATTCTGGGAAGGCTTTCTACTAGATGTTGGAGCATTGCTGCGGGGACTTGCTTCCATTCAGCCACAAGAGCATTAGTGAGCCCGAACCATGTAAAACTGCCCCAGACCATTATTCCTCCTCCACCAAACTTTACAGTTGGCACTATACATTCGGGCAGGTAGCCTTCTCCTGGCATCCGCCAAACCCATATTTATCTGTCGGAGTGCCAGATCATGAAGCATCACTCCAGAGTCCAATGACGGCGAGCTTTACACCACTCCAGCCGGTGCTTGGCATTGCACATGGTGATCTTAGGCTTGTGTGCGGCTGCTCAGTCATGGAAACCCATTTCATGAAGCTACCGACGAACAGTTATTGTGCTGACGTTGCTTCCAGAGGCAGTTTGGAACTCGGTAGTGAGTGTTGCAACCGAGGACAGACGTTTTTATGCGCAGCGCACTTTAGCTCCCGCCGGTCCGTTCTGTGAGCTTGTGTGGGCTACCACTTCGTGACTGAGCTGTTGTTGCTCCTAGATGTTTCCACTTCACAATAACAGCACTTACAGTTGACCAGGGCAGCTCTAAATTTGACAAACTGACTTGTTGGAAAGGTGGCATCCTATGACTGTGCCACGTTGAAAGTCACTGAGCTCTTCAGTAAGACCAATGTTTGACTATGGCGATTGCATGCCTATGTGCTCGATTTTATATACCTGTCAGCAACCATGTGACTGAAATAGTCGAATCCACTCATTTGAAATGGTGTCCTCATTTTCGTCTAAATAATGTATTTTGCTTTATACAAGCACATAAATCTTTCATTTTAAGAAAATGCAGCCTCCAATGTAATTTTAAAGAATTTGTCAGTACGTCCAAACGGACTAAAAACCACAGACCACGTCCCAACCACGCCAGCCCAGGACCTCCCCATCCCGCTTCTTCACCTGGGGAGCCCAGTCATGTGAAATCAATAGATTAGGGGCTAATGAATTTATTTAAATTGACTGATTTCCTTATATGAACAGTAACTCAGCAACATCTTTGAGATTGTTGCATGTTGCGTTGATAGTTTTGTTCAGTATTTTTAAGACATGCCTTCTGTCACGCCCCGACCTTAGAGAGCCTTGTTTATTCTCTATTTGGTTAGGTCAGGATGTGACTTGGGTGTGCAAATCTATGTTTCTATTTCTTTGTTGGCCTAGTATGGTTCCCAATCAGAGGCAGCTGTTTATCGTTGTCTCTGATTGGGGATCATACTAAGGCAGCCCTTTTTCCCACCTTAGATTGTGGGATCTTGATTTTGTATTGTTACTGTGTAGCCTGCAGAACGTTACGTTCGTTTGTATTTTGTTGTTTTCTGGTGTTCATCTAATAAAGTAAGATGTACGCTTACGACGCTGCACCTTGGTCTCCTCATTCCGAGACGAGCGTAACACCTTCTGCACAACCTGGAACTCAGTACACACTGGACTCAGAGATACACCTTTAGAATGACAGCTTGCACATTCTGTACGTAGACATCTCTCTCACGATCTACACTACCATTCAAAAATTTGGGGTCACCTAGAAATGTCCTTGTTTTTGAAAGAATAGCTATTTTTTGTCCATTAAAATAACATCAAATTGATCAGAAATACATTGTAGACATTGGTAATGTTGTAAATGACTATTGTAGCTGGAAACAAATTATTTTTTTATGGAATATCTACATAGGCGTACAGAGGCCCATTATCAGCAACTATCACTCCTGTGTTCCAATAGCACGTTGTGTTAGCTAATCCAAGTTTATAATTTTCATAAGCTAATTGATCATTAGAAAACCCCTTTGGAATTATGTTAGCACAGCTGAAACTGTTCTGATTAAAGGATAAATAAAACTGGCCTTCTTTAGACAAGTTGATTATCTGAGGCATCAGCATTTGTGGGTTCGATTACAGGCTCAAAATGGCCAGAAACAAATAACTTTCTTCTGAAACTCGTCAGTATATTCTTTTCTGAGAAATGAAGGATATTCCATGCAAGAAATTGCCAAGAAACTCAAGATCTTGTACAACGCTGTGTTACTACTCCCTTCACAGAACAGCTCAAACTGGCGCTAACCGGAATAGAAAGAGGAGTGGGAGGCCCCGGTGCACAACTGAGCAAGAGGACAAGTACATTAGAGTGTCTAGTTTGAGAAACAAACACCTCACAAGTCCTCAACTGGCAGCTTCATTAAATAGTATCCACAAAATACCAGTCTCAACTTCAACAGTGAAGTTTGGGGGTTTTGATGTCTTATTTTGCTTTCAATTGTTTGGTTTTTGATTTTACCATCCATTATTTCACCCATCCTCGAAAGTATAATGTGTACATTCTCTACTTTATTTTTCATGTACACGATTTATTTTATTTTGAAGACATATGGTTTGAAATTGACCCCATAGTATTATATCAATGAATGTCACTTGACATCCACATATCTGGCATGGCAGGTTTGAATCAGTTGATGAAAAGGTCAGGATGAAAACGAGCAACAGACAACAATGGCCCACATGAACAGGGTTTGATGCTACCAGCTTTATAGCACGAAGAAGTGCAACCCTGCAAAACAAGAACCTGACATCTTTTGCTGCTTGAGGGTATGTCGCAAACAGACTTGGCAAGTTTGGTAGAGCCTTTATTGTGGTCTCTCACAACCTTGATGAGAGAGAATGTCAGTGCAGTAAAAACAGGGAGAAAGGAAAACATCACCAAAAATCTAGTAAAAAACTAAAAAAACGAGTAGCCTATTTCCAGTTTAGTGTTCTGTCAGCCTCACCTACATAATTTACAGTGCATCTCTGAATGAAGCTTTTGACCTTCTTTTATCATTTGCATAAAGGTTAGCAACAGTTGTTAGACATAGTGTTGCTTCAATATCAGTATCGATATTGGTTAATATAGTTCTTAATTCAATACAGTATTGCACGTTATACAATGGGACAATTCAATACAGCAGGATGGAGCTGTTTAGTGATTTGACATGAAATACAGGAACTACAAATGTATTGTTTTTGTGAATATTTAAGACACACAAATACCTCTCTCTAAGGTTACAATTACACCATAGTAAGTCATTAATCAACAAATGAGCTAAAGGCTGTGTAAAACGTTGCTACAAGTGAGGTAAGGGGTGTGTAAATAATAGTGGTGTATACGTAAGTAGTGGGGAAACAGGAGGGAATTGCAGTCCTGTTGCATAAATAGTGCAGGTAGACTTACGAATATTAATTAACCCTCCATGTTGTTTGATATGTGATCAGTGTAAGCCCAAAACCTGCACAGACATCAAAACAGCAGATAGGACAACCCTGTCCTAAATTGAACCTGCTCATTTGCATTAAATCAGTATTCTTTAGCAATAACTGCAAAAAGAGTTAAGTATACTATCCTAATGATGATAGACAGGCAGCCATGTCCCTTCGGTGTCCCATTAACTAACACAAGGTACAAAACAGGCTGTTAGTTTCTCCACTAAAGAGAATGTGCTATAAATGGCAAATTCATTTAACTTGTTTTATTGCATTTTTGGCTTCTTTGTGGTGGTTTAGCTAGCTCAGGGGTCTCCAACATTTTCTGACATTAGAGCTTTTCTGTTTCACTCTCAAAATTATAATAACTTATTGGATGTTTAGAGTCCATGCCAATATATAAATCACATCAGTATACAATTTGAGGTTTTGACAAAAAATAACTAATATAAATGTCTGCGTGTGCACCTAGCAAGAGAGGAATGTGTTTGGCTAGCGACGTTGCTGTAGGCCTACTGCACATCATTGCAGAGTTTGCAAATCAAATGCCCACCCAGTTGATACAAATAATCATGATATCATTGTGTCTGGTAGACATACTTTGCAATAACATTTAATAGAGAAATGTTTTGGGAAAAGCCTTTATGTCTACACTCAAGACGGCTATCATTAGCATCGCTAACTGGTTAGAAAAGGTGATTGCCCTAAGCATGCACCACACAGACAGGGGCACGATTGATGGAAATGAATTGGCAAATATTGTCTTATGTTTGGCTTTCTATGCCAATTGTTGCTAACCAGCTGTGGAAAAAAGTCAATGTGGCTTTGATTGGAAGGTACCCGGGACCTCGCAGTGTCTGATATTTTGTGAGATTTGTTTATGACAGTTTGCGATTTCACAGTTTGTTTGGCAGGTTACTCCCAGGCGGGCTGCGAGATCGACCTGTTGGACACCCCTGAGCTAACTAGACTCCTGCTTCAGAATTATTGATGAAAGCTATTGAATGTCTGATGGACAGAACAGCACTACCCTTCCTCCCTAGCATGATTTCTGTGGTCTGTCGGCATATATTATACATCTCTCACACACACACACCTCCAGATTGGTGTGTCTGATACTTTTGGGCTATTCTCTGGACCGTACCACACACATCTCTCTCTGTGTCTCTCTTATTGATTTACCTGTTTGGCATTACCAAGCAGTGGTAAGCGAGCTGGAGCGAGCGGTCGCATCCGCACTCGGTCCGCAGGTAGTATTATATTTCATTACATTTCATTATAGTACAACGGTTTGATTTGTCTAATCTTAGAAATTTCTTCTTAGCTAGCTACATAGGCGTCTTTGTATCATAGATAATTGCGTAATTATCGTATTTCGTCGTCCTAACGCAGTCTACACTGCTATCTGCCCTGCAGCTAGCCAGCTAGCTAACGTCCACCGTCTACCGATTAGCAGCACAACTATTACACTCAACTGAACGACTTGATTAGTGTAGTGTTAGCTAGCTACATAGTTGTCTTTGCTGTCTTCGTATCCAAGATAATTGTGTAGTTTAGAGTGTGTAGTTTTAGAGTGATTATCTTAATTTACCGAGGTTAGCTAGCCAGCTATTTGTCATCCTTAACGTAGGGGACACTGCTAGCTAGCCAACAGCTAGCCAACGTCTACCGAACAGAACTTCCGCACTCAACAACCCGGTCGCATTTCGCTTCGCTCCACAGGTAGTATCACATTTTTCATTTCATTTCATTACAGTACAACGGCTTGATTTGTTTGATCGTAGCTAGCTACATAGCCGTCTTTGTATCAAAGATAATTGTGTAGTCTAGAGCGATTTCCTAGGTTAGCTAGCCAGCTATTGTCGTTCTTTTAACGCAACGTAACGTAATCAACACTGCTAGCTAGCCAGCTAGCCCCGAATAGCAGCACAGTAGAAACTATTACACTCAACGGAACGACTTGATTAGTGTAGTGTCAACAACACAGCCACTGCCAGCTAGCCTACATAGTGAACAACGCAGCCTCTGCCAGCTAGCGTACTTCAGCAGTACTGTATCATTTTAATCATTTTAGTCAATAAGATTCTTGCTACGTAAGCTTAACTTTCTGAACACTCGAGACGTGTAGTCCACTTGTCATTCCAATCTCCTTTGCATTAGCGTAGCCTCTTGTGTAGCCTGTCAACTATGTGTCTGTCTATCCCTGTTCTCTCCTCTCTGCACAGACCATACAAACGCTCCACACCGCGTGGCCGCGCCACCCTAATCTGGTGGTCCCAGCGCACGACCCACGTGGAGTTCCAGGTCTCCGGTAGCCTCTGGAACTGCCGATCTGCGGCCAACAAGGCAGAGTTCATCTCAGCCTATGCCTCCCTCCAGTCCCTCGACTTCTTGGCACTGACGGAAACATGGATCACCACAGACAACACTGCTACTCCTACTGCTCTCTTCGTCTGCCCACGTGTTCTCGCACACCCCGAGAGCTTCTGGTCAGCGGGGTGGTGGCACCGGGATCCTCATCTCTCCCAAGTGGTCATTCTCTCTTTCTCCCCTTACCCATCTGTCTATCGCCTCCTTTGAATTCCATGCTGTCACAGTTACCAGCCCTTTCAAGCTTAACATCCTTATCATTTATCGCCCTCCAGGTTCCCTCGGAGAGTTCATCAATGAGCTTGATGCCTTGATAAGCTCCTTTCCTGAGGACGGCTCACCTCTCACAGTTCTGGGCGACTTTAACCTCCCCACGTCTACCTTTGACTCATTCCTCTCTGCCTCCTTCTTTCCACTCCTCTCCTCTTTTGACCTCACCCTCTCACCTTCCCCCTACTCACAAGGCAGGAAATACGCTCGACCTCATCTTTACTAGATGCTGTTCTTCCACTAACCTCATTGCAACTCCCCTCCAAGTCTCCGACCACTACCTTGTATCCTTTTCCCTCTTGCTCTCATCCAACACTTCCCACACTGCCCCTACTCGGATGGTATCGCGCCGTCCCAACCTTCGCTCTCTCTCCCCCGCTACTCTCTCCTCTTCCATCCTATCATCTCTTCCCTCTGCTCAAACCTTCTCCAACCTATCTCCTGATTCTGCCTCCTCAACCCTCCTCTCCTCCCTTTCTGCATCCTTTGACTCTCTATGTCCCCTATCCTCCAGGCCGGCTCGGTCCTCCCCTCCCGCTCCGTGGCTCGACGACTCATTGCGAGCTCACAGAACAGGGCTCCGGGCAGCCGAGCGGAAATGGAGGAAAACTCGCCTCCCTGCGGACCTGGCATCCTTTCACTCCCTCCTCTCTACATTTTCCTCTTCTCTCTCTGCTGCTAAAGCCACTTTCTACCACTCTAAATTCCAAGCATCTGCCTCTAACCCTAGGAAGCTCTTTGCCACCTTCTCCTCCCTCCTGAATCCTCCTCCCCCTCCCCCCTCCTCCCTCTCTGCAGATGACGTCAACCATTTTGAAAAGAAGGTCGACGACATCCGATCCTCGTTTGCTAAGTCAAACGACACCGCTGGTTCTGCTCACACTGCCCTACCCTGTGCTCTGACCTCTTTCTCCCTCTCTCTCCAGATGAAATCTCGCGTCTTGTGACGGCCGGCCGCCCAACAACCTGCCCGCTTGACCCTATCCCCTCCTCTCTTCTCCAGACCATTTCCGGAGACCTTCTCCCTTACCTCACCTCGCTCATCAACTCATCCCTGACCGCTGGCTACGTCCCTTCCGTCTTCAAGAGAGCGAGAGTTGCACCCTTCTGAAAAAACCTACACTCGATCCCTCCGATGTCAACAACTACAGACCAGTATCCCTTCTTTCTTTTCTCTCCAAAACTCTTGAACGTGCCGTCCTTGGCCAGCTCTCCCGCTATCTCTCTCAGAATGACCTTCTTGATCCATATCAGTCAGGTTTCAAGACTAGTCATTCAACTGAGACTGCTCTTCTCTGTATCACGGAGGCGCTCCGCACTGCTAAAGCTAACTCTCTCTCCTCTGCTCTCATCCTTCTAGACCTATCGGCTGCCTTCGATACTGTGAACCATCAGATCCTCCTCTCAACCCTCTCCGAGTTGGGCATCTCCGGCGCGGCCCACGCTTGGATTGCGTCCTACCTGACAGGTCGCTCCTACCAGGTGGCGTGGCGAGAATCCGTCTCCACACCACGTGCTCTCACCACTGGTGTCCCCCAGGGCTCTGTTCTAGGCCCTCTCCTATTCTCGCTATACACCAAGTCACTTGGCTCTGTCATAACCTCACATGGTCTCTCCTATCATTGCTATGCAGACGACACACAATTAATCTTCTCCTTTCCCCCTTCTGATGACCAGGTGGCGAATCGCATCTCTGCATGTCTGGCAGACATATCAGTGTGGATGACGGATCACCACCTCAAGCTGAACCTCGGCAAGACGGAGCTGCTCTTCCTCCCGGGGGAAGGACTGCCCGTTCCATGATCTCGCCATCACGGTTGACAACTCCATTGTGTCCTCCTCCCAGAGCGCTAAGAACCTTGGCGTGATCCTGGACAACACCCTGTCGTTCTCAACTAACATCAAGGCGGTGGCCCGTTCCTGTAGGTTCATGCTCTACAACATCCGCAGAGTACGACCCTGCCTCACACAGGAAGCGGCGCAGGTCCTAATTCAGGGACTTGTCATCTCCCGTCTGGATTACTGCAACTCGCTGTTGGCTGGGCTCCCTGCCTGTGCCATTAAACCCCTACAACTCATCCAGAACGCCGCAGCCCGTCTGGTGTTCAACCTTCCCAAGTTCTCTCACGTCACCCCGCTCCTCCGCTCTCTCCACTGGCTTCCAGTTGAAGCTCGCATCCGCTACAAGACCATGGTGCTTGCCTACGGAGCTGTGAGGGGAACGGCACCTCAGTACCTCCAGGCTCTGATCAGGCCCTACACCCAAACAAGGGCACTGCGTTCATCCACCTCTGGCCTGCTCGCCTCCCTATCACTGAGGAAGTACAGTCCCCGCTCAGCCCAGTCAAAACTGTTCGCTGCTCTGGCCCCCCAATGGTGGAACAAACTCCCTCACGACGCCAGGACAGCGGAGTCAATCACCACCTTCCGGAGACACCTGAAACCCCACCTCTTTAAGGAATACCTAGGATAGGATAAAGTAATCCCTCTCACCCCCCCCCCCCTTAAAATATTTAGATGCACTACTGTTCCACTGGATGTCATAAGGTGAATGCACCAATTTGTAAGTCGCTCTGGATAAGAGCGTCTGCTAAATGACTTAAATGTAAATGTAAAAGGTCTGTATGGCATGGGAAGACATCTCACCATGGTACACAAATATTCTCTCTCACACAAGCTAGGTTTCCATCCAATTGGCGACAAATTTTCATGTGAATATTCTAAAATCTAAATAAAAACAATATGCACATTTTCCCACCAGAGATGTGATTCCATCATATTGGCTTGTTGTCGATAAAAGGCTGTGTGATGATGTAGAGCACATAAATATACATTTTTTCAGTTAAATTTCCATGTACCGAAATGAAATGTGTTTCCATCCCACTTTCAACTCTACTGATGGTTTCCTCACAATTTTTTTTTGTGTTATATAGCCAGTGCGCCCACTCTCGCCAACAGCTCGCAGATACAGCGCGGTTATAGCCTAAATTATCAGATTATTATGGACAAAAGATAAATAATTTTTACTTGTCAAACGGCAGCCAAGCATCGATGATCATATCACCAGAATAAGACCATTGATATTTATTGGAAAAGAGCATCAAGCTCATCACCTTGCTCATCACCACTTTCACCACCAGGTGAAGTAAATCATGACATATTTCATCTGTAGCCTAATACACTGCATACTTTCCAGAAGACTTGTGGTGGGAGGACCACACAACATGTCATTGTGTGACATCGCGTGACTCGTTCAGTATGATGTTCATTATATACAGTTGAAGTCGGAAGTTAACATACACTTAGGTTGGAGTCATTAAAACTAGCTTTTCAACAACTCCACAAATTTCTTGTTAACAAACTTTAGCTTTAGTAAGTCAGTTAGGACATCTACTTTGTGCATGACAAAAGTAATTTTTCCAACAATTGTTTACAGACAGATTATTTCACTTATAATTCACTGTATCACAATTCCAGTGGGTCAGATGTTTACCTACACTAAGTTGACTGCGTCTTTAAACAGCTTGGAAAATTCCAGAAAATTATGTCATGGATTTAGAAACTTCTGATAGGCTAATTGACATGATTTGAGTCAATCGGAGGTGTAACTTGTTTATGTATTTCAAGGCCAAACTTAGTGCCTCTTTGCTTGGCATCATGGGGGAAAGTCAAAAGAAAACAGCCAAGACCTCAGAAGAAATTGTAGACCTCCACAAGTCTGGTTCATCCTTGGGAGCAATTTCCAAATGCCTGAAGGTACCACGTTCAGCTATACAGACAATAGTACGCAAGTATAAACACCATGGGTGTCACGATCGTCGTATGAAGGAGACCAAGGCACAGCGTGGTATGCATACATTCTTATTTATTTCAAGAATGAAATACTGAACAAACTAACTAAATAACTAAACGAACCGTGAAGCTATACAAACGAGTGCTGAAAGGCAACTACTCATAGACAAGATCCCACAAACACCAAAAGGAAATGGCTACCTAAATATGACCCCAATCAGAGACAACGATAAACAACTGCCTCTGATTGGGAACCATATCAGGCCACCATAGACATACAAATCACCTAGACCTACAAAAAACCCTAGACAATACAAAAACTAGCGTACCCACACTAGTGTCTGACAGCCCCCCCCCCCCATGGTAAAATGGGACCACACAGCTACCATACTGCTCAGGAAGGAGATGCGTTCTGTCTCCTAGAGATTAACTTACTTTGGTGCAAAAAGTTAAACCAATCCCAGAACAACAGCAAAGGACCGTGTGAAGATGCTGGAGGAAACGGGTACAAAAGTATCTATATCCACAGTAAAACGAGCCCTATATCGGCATAACCTGAAAGGCCGCTCAGCAAGAAAGAAGCCACTGCTCATAAATCATCATAAAAAAGCCAGACTACGGTTTGCAACTGCACATGGGGACAAAGATTGTACTTTTTGGAGAAATGTCCTCTGGTCTGATGAAACAAAAATAGAACTGTTTGGCCATAATGACCATCATTATGTTTGGAGGAAAAAGGGGGAGACTTGCAAGCCGAAGAACACCATCCCAAACGTGAAGCACGTGGGTGCCAGTATCATACCCTACATATCAATACCCTACTCAACAAATTGGATGCAGTCTATCACAGTGCAATCCGTTTTGTCACCAAAGCCCCATATACTACCCACCATTGCGACCTGTACGCTCTCGTTGGCTGGCCCTCGCTTCATACTCGTCGCCAAACCCACTGGCTCCATGTCATCTACAAGACCCTGCTAGGTAAAGTCCCCCCTTATCTCAGCTCGCTGGTCACCATAGCATCTCCCACCTGTAGCACACGCTCCAGCAGGTATATCTCTCTAGTCACCCCCAAAGCCAATTCTTTCTTTGGCCGCCTCTCCTTCCAGTTCTCGGCTGCCAATGACTGGAACGAACTACAAAAATCTCTGAAACTGGAAACACTTATCTCCCTCACTAGCTTTAAGCACCAACTGTCAGAGCAGCTCACAGATTACTGCACCTGTACATAGCCCACCTATAATTTAGCCCAAACAACTACCTCTTTCCCAACTGTATTTAATTAATGTATTTATTTTGCTCCTTTGCACCCCATTATTTTTATTTCTACTTTGCACATTCTTCCATTGCAAAACTACCATTCCAGTGTTTTACTTGCTATATTGTATTTACTTTGCCACCATGGCCTTTTTTGCCTTTACCTCCATTCTCACCTCATTTGCTCACATTGTATATTGACTTGTTTATACTGTATTATTGACTGTATGTTTGTTTTACTCCATGTGTAACTCTGTGTCGTTGTATCTGTCGAACTGCTTTGCTTTATCTTGGCCAGGTCGCAATTGTAAATGAGAACTTGTTCTCAACTTGCCTAACTGGTTAAATAAAGGTGAAATAAATAAAAAATTAAAAATCATGTTGTGGGGGTGCTTTGCTGCAGGAGGGACTGGTGCACTTCACAAAATAAATGGCATCTGTTGGGGAATAATCAGAATTAGTTGGTAACATAGGTAAGATGTTTTATATTCATCATATGTTTGTAAGTTACTTCTCATCAGAATGTTTATACTGTGGCCGGGGTTGTAGGTATCTGTTCTATGTCAAGACTAAGTTACTTGGGCCGCAGAGAGGGGAGAGGTCAAGCGTGTATCTCTTGGCTCCACAATGTCTGTGTGCCAGTCAATGTGTCTCTGTGATCTTGTCAAGATAAGACGGGTTTGATATATGCCTGTTGATATGTGGATTTGGTTTATGGTTCTGAGTTTGAGAAAAGCACATAGTTTAGGAGACAAAGCCGAACGATAAATTATGCCGATGCTGTCTGGCTATGTGTGTCTTTGCTATAAAGGATCTCAGTTGCAATGTGTAAGGGACTCTCAGAGAATTCATTGATAGACACTGAATTGATCTAAAAGTCACAGTGTTGTGATAGAGCTCATATAATTAAAGATGGACTTTGTGATAACTAACTCTGACTTGTGTGTGGTTTGCTCTCATGATTTGGTAAATACAGGAAATTTCCACGACATCATGAGGTAGGAAAATTATATGGATATATTGAAGCAACTTCTCAAGACATCAGTCAGGAAGTTAAAGCTTGGTTGCAAATGGGTCTTCCAAATGGACAATGACCCCAAGCATACTTCCAAAGTTGTGGCAAAATGTCTTAAGGACAACAACGTCAAGGTATTGGAGTGGCCATCACAAAGCCCTGACCTCAATCCCATAGAAAACTTCTGGGCAAAACTGAAAATGTGTGTGTGAGCAAAGAGGCCTACAAACCTGACTCAGTTACACCAGCTCTGTCAGGAAGAATGGGCCAAAATTCACCCAACTTATTGTGGGAAGCTTGTGGAAGGCTACCCGGAACGTTTGACCCAAGTTAAACAATTTAAAGGCAATGGTACCAAATACTAATTGATTGTATGTCAACTTCTGACCCACTGGGAATGTGATGAAGGAAATAAAAGCTGAAATAAATCATTCTCTCTGCTATTTTTCTGACATTTCACATTCCTCAAATAAAGTGGTGATCCTAACTGACCTAAGACAGGGAATTTTTACTATGATTGTATGTCAGGGACTGTGAAAAACAGAGTTTAAATGTATTTGGCTAAGGTGTATGTAAACTTCTGATTTCCAACAGTACATATTTTGGCATAAAGTGTGTCAACAGACATTTCTCACATAATTAATTTTACTGACCCAAAATAATCCCATTTTGCGTATTTAGTTTTGTCGACATTTGGAAAGTTTTCATCATTCCTGTCATGAAATGTTTTATCTGACATTTACTTTACTTGCATAAAAAGGTTGGATGGAAACCTGGTCACACACAGAGACAAGCAGGTCTCCACATACTTGTGGTCATGTAGTGTATTTGTCATACGCCAGCAGGATTTCAACAATATCGAGTGATCTCTCTGTCTAAACATGGTTACCGAGTGTGAAGGAGAGAAAGAGAAAAGGACATATAAGAAATATCTTCACATGTGGTGTCCTTTTCTGTATGTACCTGTTTCTCCCTTTTTTGCTGTCTAAAAAACATGCAGGCACACACACACACACACACACACACACACACACACACACAGGCAGCCATCTTGTTTTTCCGTAGGGGACAGGTGGATCAATGTCCCTGGGGACTCTCCAGAATTGTGTGTATGCTTTTTTTATGTGTGTAGTATGTATTATTGGGTATTGTAAAACAGAGAGTGACACAGTCATAAACCTACAGCCATAGCCCCCATGCATGGAAGCTGCCATAGTCTCTGTCAGAAACCATTTAACACACTCTCCATTTCTAGAGGCATTCAAACATTAACCATTGTTCTGAAGAGGAGATAAACACAACCCTCAACCTCCTCAAATCCTCAAACTTAACTTAGCCCTGATAACTCAAAACACACTAAAACCTGTGATGTTCAATAATGTTGTCTTAATCAGTCCACTACCGAACCAAAACGATCTAGTAGATACTATATGGTAAACCTATGTTACTTAGTGTTCAGGAGTTCACTGTGAGTTTAGTGGTGCCTGTCACTTGGTCTGAAAGAGGTACATCGGGGAGTTTAGTGGTGCCTGTCACTTGGTCTGAAAGAGGAACATCAGGGAGTTTAGTGGTGCCTGTCACTTGGTCTGAAAGAGGTACATCGGGGAGTTTAGTGGTGCCTGTCACTTGGTCTGAAAGAGGTACACCAGGGAGTTTAGTGGTGCCTGTCACTTGGTCTGAAAGAGGTACATCAGGGAGTTTAGTGGTGCCTGTCACTTGGTCTGAAAGAGGTACACCAGGGAGTTTAGTGGTACTTGTCACTTGGTCTGAAAGAGGTACACCAGGGAGTTTAGTGGTACTTGTCACTTGGTCTGAAAGAGGTACATCAGGGAGTGTAGTGGTACTTGTCACTTGGTCTGAAAGAGGTACACCAGGGAGTTTAGTGGTACTTGTCACTTGGTCTGAAAGAGGTACACCAGGGAGTTTAGTGGTACTTGTCACTTGGTCTGAAAGAGGTACATCAGGGAGTTTAGTGGAAGGACATGCTCTAGAGGAAATACTTTAAACTTTCTAGTGAACGATTGTTCTTTAAACCCATTTCCCTGTTTAAGCAGAAAACTCCACTCCTTATTTCTTTCCCCAATCTGCTTTTTTTCTTTCATTCATCTTTTATGCTCTGGGAGGAATTGAACATTTCTGAGGTCATGCAAGCCTATAGTCAAACCATGTGCTGCTGTTTCAATGGAAGGACCCATGTGAGTTTGAGTAGAGTTGAGTGGAACATTCTTTAAAAAAACATGTACAGTACATGTGAGAGATTAGCAAAGAGAAACTATGAATGTTAGTCATTCTTTTTCTGCATAAGACAATGTGCAATAAAAGGCTGCTAAGCAAGTGACTGGACATTTTATAAAGGATAAAACAATCCTTCAGTGTATCTCAGTCATAACCTGTAGGTGCCATTTTGAATAGATGTGCACTGTACCTTTGCATTTTGTAAATTTTAAGACAGGACTATGCTACATATTCTGTTCAGTTCAGCAGAAGGTCAAACAATAGTTAAGGGCAGTTCCTGAATGTCCATAAGGAGCTGTGGGCACACGCACATATGGACACACACATGGTGAGCAGGAACCACGAGGAGGTGGAAGAGGAGGGATGTTATACAGTATATAACATGTCATGTTTGATTATATGAACACTTCAGTGGATCTTTGGCATTGGGATGCGTGAGAGGCTGGGGGGAACCAGGACTCTGGCTCTGAGCAGTCCCAGGTCTGGCATTTCCAGATTAGGGCTAGGAGGGCTGGTTCTCCCAAGGTCCCTCCTGGCCCCAGAGCGCGGGGCTTAGCGAGCACCCCGTGGTCCAGAGACGGGCTCACCGCCTGGGGACCAGAATTGAAGCAGGCCAGGCCCCTGGAGGGAGGTTGGCCAGCAGCGCTGAAGACTCCGATCGAAGAAGAGAGCCATTAGTGCCCCCCTGAGGCAGAGCTGGGATGGACACACGCTTGTGGAGGCGGGGCGGCTGCAGGATGCGAGGGCAGCCAGGGCCCTGTGGCCCCAATGGAGAGGCTCGCTGCCCTCCCTCTGGCCTGGACAGAGCTCCTGGGGTTGGGCTGCTGGCTGCAGCAAGCCCCTGGGTGGGACTGGGGGTGGTTCCAGGCCACTCTCTGATATGTTTGTTGAGCTGGGTGCTAAGCAGCACACTCAATTCATCTGGGTCAGGCACTGGTGGAGTGTCCACACCCATGGCCGGGCTTCCAGTGGGTGGGTCAGAGTCTGTGCAGTGGGATCCATCTTCCCTGGTCCTCCTCCCTCTCTGGGGGTCACTGTGGCCCTCGGTGTGGGCTGTTTTTACTAGTCTTTCTTGGGTGAGGTGCTCGTGGTGGCTGGGGCTGGAAGGCTGTATTTGTGGCTATGGATGAAAAACAAAAATAAACACATTACTATCAATTCACTGAGAATGTTGAGATATAAATATATTGTGTACATCACATATGAACTTCTGTCAGATAGAATGGAATATACATTTGTACTCTATTCAATGTCTTTATGCAGTTCCTGATACAGCCCTGCCTTTAGTTGAAGGAGGCTAATCCAATAGTTTCTGTTCCAGACACAACCCACCATTAGTTAAAGTCATTCAATCTAATATTTTTTTAAGTATTCCCTTTCTGAGATCTGTATTCAAATATTTTTTTAAGTAGTTGCTTTCTCAGATCTGTATTCAAATATTTTTGAAAAGGTAGTCATTTTCTGAGATCTGTATTTAAATAGTTTTCAAAAGTAGCCATTTTTTGGGATCTTAATTAAAATAGTCACCTCCAAAGTAATTATTTGTTCCCCCCTATAAAATAGTTACTTTCCACAAAGCATATTTAAAAACTATAGTTATCGCAGGTCTGGCAAGAACACTAGGTAGACTCCAAAATCAACCCACAGCATGCAGATGCACATCAACACTGGCATGCTTTCATCGTGCCATGCCAGCGTTCAGGGCCCAGGGTGATGGTAGAGGTTAGAGAGATGGGAAATGCTTACTGTTCCACGCTTTGGCAGTGATTTAGAGAGAGATGGTATGGATTAATTTCAGTACCAACACAAATTGTAATTGAATTCCATCATTTTGAATTTGTATTAGGATATTGAATTTGAAAGTAATATTTTTGTATTTGTAATGCACAATTGAATCATTGAATTCATAAATGTAACTTGTCTTTCATGATTTGAAACTGAATGAATATTGCATTCAGTTAATTTTTTTATTTCAATTTAATTGAATATTCAAATTCAATAATTATATATTCAGTTTCAATATGGTAGATATCATATAAACGGCGAGTAGCAGCAGTGTAAAAACAAAGGAGTGGGGGGTCAATGCAAATAGTCCGGTGGCCATTATTGTTCAGCAGTCTTATGGCTTGGGGATAGAAGTTGTTATGGAGCCTTTTGGACCTAAACTTTGCATTCCAGTACCGCTTGCCATGCAGAAGCAGAGAGAACAGTCTATGACTTGGTTGACTGGAGTCTTTGATATTTTTTTTTTTTTTTTTTTTTTTTTCCCCAATTTCGTGGTATCCAATTGTAAGTCATTACTGTCTTGTCTCATCGCTACAACTCCCGCACGGACTCGGGAGAGGCGAAGGTCGAGAGCCATGCCTCCTCCAAAACACAACCCAACCAAGCCACACTGCTTCTTAACACAGCACATATCCAACCAAGAAGCCAGCCGCACCAATGTGTCAGAGGAAACACCGTACACCTAGCGACTTAGTCCGCGTGCACTGCGCCCGGCCCACCACAGGAGTCGCTAGTGCGCGATGAGACAAGGATATCCCTGCAGGCCAACCCTCCCTAACCTGGACGACGCTAGGCCAACTGTGCGCCGCACCATGGGCCTCCCGGTCGCGGCCGACTGCGACAGAGCCTGGGCTCAGAGCCTGGGCTCAAACCCAGAGTCTCAGACCTGAGGCCACTCTGCCTCGTTAGACTGCACATTTTCAGGGGCTGTTTCAGTGCAGCACAGGGGAGCTCTTGGTGGATGCCGGAGGCTGAGCCCTACAGACATTTGTTTGAAGTCTCTAGCATTTCCACAATTTTGGCTATAAGCAATTATGAAAAAGAGCTAAGACTCTTCTCGAACTCAGGACCTCTGCTTCACAAACACACATGACCACCCTCCTTGTCAATGTACTAACCGTTTGAGCTAAAAATATCAAGCTAGCTACGGAGTGAGTTTACGGTACGCTCTTCAATTTATGAAATCAATGATTAAATTTGTACATTACGAATCCACAAATATTAAATGAATATCCTAATACAAATGCAAAATTATGCAATTCAAATCGAATTGGCACTGAAATCACTCTATAGATGGGATGAGAGAGAGATAGGAGATAAGGCACAGTAGCAGAAAGCAGACTGACAGAGACACACACACACATTTACATGTATGCACAGTACAGACATGCACGCACACATCTAGGACGCACGCTTCCATGCTTGCAAACACGCATGCACAGACACTGTTAAAACAGGGTTAACAGAGTTTGGTAGAGTTGGGTAGCTGAAAAGGAGCAGTTGCATCAATGAGTGAGGATATCTTCAATGGCATCCACATTATTACAAACAAGTACTTTGACCACTCCATCATACTGACTCAGTCTCCCAAACAGGCACAGAAAAGGACAGACACACTTACATCACACCTGAATTCAAGGGTTAAATAGTTCATTGCAAACAAGCTCAATCCAGTGCAAGCTCAGAAGCCAGGGCATTTGGCTATCCAGTGCATCTACTGTATTCTTGTCATCCTAACTCCTACCCACACTTCTCCTCTCTAAAATCCAATATTGTACAAGCAAGAAACCCCAACCGAGTTGTTTACATCTAGCGTTGACAACAGGAGCTCCACAACAACATTACTCCATTGAGAAACATGAGTCACTTCACTTCTCTTTTGACTCTGCCCTTTCCTTTTTTATCTCTCCTGAATTCCACAATGTTTTAATGACTGCATGCATAATTCTCTCTCTCTCTCTCTCTCTCTCCCGACAAATGCACCCCTTTGATTGACAGCGGGGTTGCCCATTATTAATGTCAAATCTAATTAAACACAGCCAATAGACTGCCGTGGTTGTGGAAATGCATCCCCATTCCCGACTGTTATGCTTTGGATGATGCCCAACCAGAGCCCTGTCGAGAAACATCAAAAGAATGTAATTTCTCTCTTTATTTATCATTCTTTTTTTCTCCTCTTCTCTGTCACCCTCAGTTCATCAGCAGAACACAACGCATTCATAATAGTGGGGTTTGGTAGGACAGAATGGCAATATTTGCACTGTGATTGCTAGTCTGCTTCATTTTAAATGAAAATGTCTCAGGGACTTGCTAAAGTAAATGATAAACAACCAACTGTTCACTATTACCATGTAGTAATTGTACTGTAGATAAAAGACGAGGTCTTGATTTGGGTGTCATAAACTCATCCAAGTAATTAGCTAGGCTTGTTACTTTACGCTGAGATGTGTCAGATAACGATCCAAGTCAATTTACAAAAACTACCCACTGCTTTTGCTTACTCAACCATGCTACCTACTGATTTCCCTACACACACTTTGTTCAGGTGAATGAACTGAACATCACTCATCCACTTCACTGATGAAAGCAATGGGTAGATCACATAGAGGAAGGGAGTAATGATGGAGAGAAGGGGGGCAGAGACAGGGGATAATGGAAGCAGACAAGGCAACGGGGGGGGGGGGGTTAGTGACTCACTCTGTCTGCGCTGGGGCATGCTGGTGCGGGGCAGACCCTGCCCGGGGGAGAAGAAGGGGGTGGGCAGCAAACCCTGCACAGAGAAAAGACAATGGAGGTATGACGTATAGTACCAGTCAAAGGTTTGGAAACACCTACTCATTCCAGGGTTTTTCTTTATTTTTACAATTTTTTACATTGTAGGATAATAGTGAAGACATCAAAACTATGAAATAACACATATGGAAACATATAGTAACCAAAAAAGTGTTAAACAAATCCAAATATATTTTAGATTATTCAAATTAGCCACCCTTTGCCTTGATGACAGCTTTGTACACTCTTGGCATTCTCGCAACCAGCTTCATGAGGAATGCATTTCAATTAACAGTTAAAAGTTAAGTTAATTTGT
Organism: Oncorhynchus nerka; assembly: GCF_034236695.1. Lineage (NCBI taxonomy): Eukaryota > Metazoa > Chordata > Actinopteri > Salmoniformes > Salmonidae > Oncorhynchus > Oncorhynchus nerka. Next base: position 36,408,882 of record NC_088423.1, on the reverse strand, counting down.
GGAGTTTCTTTCTTTCTTAATTAATTTGAGCCAATCAGTTGTGTTGTGATGGTAGGGCTGGTATAGGCTGCAGATAGGCCTATTTATTGGAAGAAAAGTACAAATAGGCAAAGAGAAGTGACAGTCCATCATTACTTTAAGACATGAAGGTCAGTCATGGTGGAACATTTTAAGAACTTTGAAAGTTTCTTCAAGTGCAGTCGCAAAAATAATCAAGCGCTATTATGAAACTGGCTCTCATGAGGTTCGCCACAGGAAAGGAAGACCCAGAATTACCTCTGCTGCAGAGGATCATTTTATTAGAGTTACCAGTCTCAGAAATTGCAGCCCAAAATAAATGCTTCACTGAGTTCAAGTAAACAGAGTCGTCTCATCTGTTCAGAGGAAACTGCATGAATCAGGCCTTCATGGTTGAATTGCTGCAAAGAAACCACTACTAAACGACACCAATAAGAAGAAGAGACTTGCTTAGGTCAAGAAACATGAGCAATGGACATTAGACCGTTGGAAATCTGTCCTTTGGTCTGATGAGTCCAAAATTGAGATTTTTGGTTCCAATCACCATGTCTTTGTGAGACACAGGGTAGGTGAATGAATGATCTCCACATGTGTAGTTCCCACCATGAAGCATGGAGGAGGAGGAGGTGTGATGTTGGAGGGGAGCTTTGCTGGTGACACTGTTAGTGATTTATTTATAATTCAAGGCACACTTAACCAGCATGGCTACCACAGCATTCTGCAGTGATACACCATCCCATCTGGTTTGCGCTTAGTGGGACTATCATTTGTTTTTCAACAGGACAATGACCCAACTCACCTCCAGGCGGTCTAAGGGCTATTTGACCAAGAAGGAGAGTGATGGAGTGCTGCATCAGATGACCTGGCCTCCACAATCACCTGACCTCAACCCAATTGAGATGGTTTGGGATGAGTTGAACAGCAGAGTGAAAGAAAAGCACCCAACAAGTGCTCAGCATATGTGTTAATAACTTCAAGACTGTTGGAAAAGCATTCCTCATGAAGCAGGTTGAGAGATTTACAAAAGTGTGCAAAGCTGTCATCAAGGCAAAGGGTTGCTACTTTGAAGAATCTCAAATATAACATATATTTTGATTTGTTTAACACTTTTTTTGGTTACTACATGATTCCATATGTGTTATTTAATAGTTTTGATGTCTTCACTATTACTCTACAATGTACAAAATAGTAAAAACAAAGAAAAACCCTTAGTAGGTGTGTCCAAACTGTGGACTGTTACTGTACATGCATATAGAGATAGGTCCTATACATGTGAGAGTATAGAGTCACCATACCGCACACATACAGTACACAAACAGCACATAAACAGGAACACATACTGTCATACAAACAAAGACCCCCCCAACAGACACAGTCCCAGAAAAACACACACTGTTACCATGCTTACCTCTCCCTCTCTATTTCCTTGCTCTAGGATATTAATGCAAACATATTCCCTTTTTGAAAGGCATACAAATGAAAATGCATGAGGTTCTTATGTGAACCTCCCTCCAATATCTCATTCCTTTCTTTTCCATCTCTGTCTCTCTCACTCAATCTCTTTCCCACAGTCTATTACATTTAACACTGAAGAATCAGATCGACTCTTTGTCTGTGTGTGAGGGTGAATGCCTGTCCTCAATAACCGGCTCAATCCCACCTGAACAAACCCAAACTGTGCATAAAGATAAAATCATCCTGTGTAGAAGAAGAGTGGAGGCTCTTCTTGACTGTCAACAGGTAATCTCCTTCTCATGACTGTTTGGTGCTGCTCTTAAATTGGCCACATCTCCTCAAACCGAGAAGGACGCATAGGCACAGAGTGAGAGAGACTGGACTCTCTGGGATGCCCGAGCAATTTCAGAGACAACCGCAGTGAGGGAAGTGGAGGACAAATGAGGTTTCTGATCGACTTCCTCCCTGTTTTTTCTGTACTACACAATTACAGCAGGACCCTTCTGTGCTGCCACCTGCCACGGCTTAATTTGCAGAAAGGAAGGTTTGAATTGGGAAAGAGAGCCTAGCACTGACAGTGGCTGGAATTTTCATTGGGCTGTCTCAGCTCAGGGCAAGCTTTCCTGTCTTCATCTTACATTCTGGTGTGAATACGTAGCTACTTCCCAGTTCTGACAGGTCTAGGAGGAACCCTTTATGTAAGGAGTATGGGATTCTCTTTCATTAGGAAGTACGAGCAAAGAACTAGCAATAATCACAATGGTGTTTTGTATGGAAAGTTTCAAACACACACGTAGGCTAACGCTATAAACTACCTTGAACTCTACCAGAGTTATTAGACGGATTTGACTTTCATCATGATGTCATTAGCATGCTTAACATGTCAGTGTGAAGCATTCAGAAACTGTGCATATTGTTGTTGATTTTCTCATAATTAAGTGTTAGTAAAGCATAAGCCGTTATGCTAGTAAAGCGTTAGCTTCCCCTTTCATCTTACAAGCTGGTGTGAGCCCTTATTTGAGGAGCATGTTGTCATTGCTCATTATAAATTGTCAAGGCATTAGCAGCTCTGCTAGCAGTGTCCTGAAGGATGTCATGGCTGGCTTGATAAATCTTACTTAACTCCCCTAATCATTCACTACAAGAAAGACTTTCAGATAGATTGAGAAAAATAGCAAGACATACAACCAAGGTCTGTACATTACTTTTTACTTCGGTAGTTCTCACAATTACATTTGCACCTGTCTGATATTATGAAGTTGATTTTCAAAGCAGAGTTTTGGTGGTAGCTGTGGGCAGGGCAGTGAGTGTGGAATCTCTGGGGGTGGGAGAGAGAGGCGGTATGGGGGACTAATGTCAGGACCTCTCTGTGAAAACCACCCATCATTCTAGATTAGAATGCTGGACACAAGCTGTTCTGTCATTGCCTCTTTCTCTCTCTCGCTCCCTCTCCCTCTACAAACCAACCTCCTGCTGACAGAATGACAAGAGCATTGTGTCTGATTACAGCTTAGATAATGACAGAAAGAAAGAAGGAAAGAAAGGGGAAGGGAGAGAGATATAAAAAAATAAAAGAGAGAAAGTTGGAGGAGGAGAGAGAGAGAGGGGTAGACAGAGGGGGGGTGTAGCAGTAATTAGCCTCTTGTCTTGGTCTGATGAAACATAAGGTTTTGCATTCGATTAGTCTTCCTGCCAGCACTTGTTTGCTTGTTTGTTTTAATGAGGCCATTCGGCATTCCCCTGTTTACTAAGCCCTTTGTTCAGAGGCATCTTCTCCTTGCCTCTGTACTCTATCTATCATGCACCTCCATGCACGCACAAACATACTCTGTCTCTCTCCATGTCACTCTAATCACTGCATTGAGTTAACAGTAGGGTTGGGCGATTTTACCATTGCATCATCTATCGACGATGTTTGACAGCTATCGTCGATATTTGACTAGTCATTGTCGATAGTGACGAAATCATGATGTCAGATTTAGCATATTGGAACTCACCTGCACCGCCGGAGTCTGGCAGCGCACAACAGCACAGCACAGTGAGGTCAGGGCACAGTGGAGGCCTGTCAAGTTCTTCCACATCGATCTAGACAAACCATATCTGTATGGACCTCGTTTGTGCACGGGGGCATTGTCATGCTGAAACAGGAAAGGGCATTTCCCAAACTGTTACCACAAAGTTGGAAGCACAGAATCATCTAGAATGTCATTGCATGCTGTAGTGTTAAGATTTCCCTTCACTGGAACTAAGGGGCCTAGGCCGAACCATAAAAAACAGCCCCAGAACATTATTCCTCTTCCACCAAACTTTACAGTTGGCACTATGCATTTGTGCAGGTAGCATTCTCCTGGCATTGGCCAATCCCAGATTCGTCTGTCAGACTGACAGATGGTATAGCGTGAGAACGCAATTCCACTGATCCAGATGTCAAGCCCTGACCTTAGTTATCTCTGTTTTCTTTATTATTTTGGTTAGGTCAGGGTGTGACGAGGGTCGGTATGCTTGTTTTGTCTTGTCTAAGGTTTTTGTATGTCTAAGGGTGTTTGTAAGTCTAGGCATATGTAGGTTTCTGGTGGCCTGAATTGGTTCCCAATCAGAGGCAGCTGTTTATCATTGTCTCTGATTGGGGATCATATTTAGGTTGCCATTTTCCCTTGGGTATTGGTGGGTTCTTGTCTATGTGTAGTTGCCTGTCAGCACTCGTTTATATAGCTTCACGGATTGTTATTTTGTTAGTTTGTTCAGTGTTCTTCCTTCATTAAAAGAAGAATGTATGCATATCACGCTGCGGCTTGGTCTCCTCCATACAACGAACTTGACACCAGAGTCTAATGGCGGTGAGCTTTACACCTGTAAGGAGTGCGTATCTGGTGGCAGGGAATTCAGACACAGGAGAGCAGAACTTGATAATAGCCGGAGCAGTTTAATAGTAAAACCAATGGCATAAGAAATGCAAAGTATGGGCACAATAACCCGACGCGCACCAGTCAAACAAAATGTGCACAAGCACTTACAATAAACAATACCACACAAAGACATGGGGGGAACAGAGGGTTAAATACACAACACATAATGAGGGAAATGAGAACCAGGTGTGTGGGAAAACGAGACAAAACAAATGAAAAATGGATCGGCGATGGGTAGAAGACCGGCGACGTCGACTGCCGAACACCGCCCAAACAAGGAGAGGCATCGACTTCAGTAGAAGTCGTAACAACACCACTCCAGCCAACGCTTGGTATGGCAATCTTAGGCTTGTGGGCGGCTGCTTGGCCATGGAAACCCATTTCATGAAGCTTCCGATGAACAGTTATTGTGCTCATGTTGCTTCCAGAGGCAGTTTGGATCTCTGTAGTGAGTGTTGCAACCGAGGACAGAAGATTTTTAAATGCTACGCACTTCACACTCTGCGGTCCCGTTCTGTGAGTTTGTGTGGGCTTACCACTTCACAGCTGAGCCGTTGTTGCTCCTGGACTTTTCCACTTCCCAATAACAGCACTTACAGTTGACCAGGGCAGCTCTAGCTGAGCATACATTTAACGAACTGACTTGTTGGAAAGGATGCATCCTATGATGGTGCCACATTGAAAGTCACTGAGCTCTTCAGTAAGGCCATTCTACTGCCAATGTTTGTCTATAGAGATTGCATGGCTGTGTGCTCAATTTTATACACCTGAAAGCCGAATCCACTATTTTGAAGGGTTCTCCACATACGTTTGTATATATAGTGTACCTGACTACCTGGCAATACATGGATGTGTGCACAGCGCTCATTCAAAAGTGTTCCTCATTGAGAGACCAGACAGGGAAGGGATATATAAAGGCTTCCATTTTCCTACTCACAGTACTCACACACTAATAAACTTTTTACACCATTGTGCCTACCCAGACCATAATTATCTGCTGGCTTTGATAGTTTATTCCCACATTGTTTATTCCATCACATTTCCAGCAGCATAACAAGACCATCTCTAGTTATGTAATTGACTGTCTGCTCCTCTGACCTCGGTTCCAAAAATCTGTCATGACATTTCTCATGTAGCCTTTACAGTATGCAGCCGTTCTAATTATATTTACTTTAATCCAGTCTTTTTATTACACAATTTAAGGTCTGAAGATCACTGCAGCCAGTTTGCTCCTCCCCTACTTCCTCAAAGAAGATCCAAGTGGGCTGTATGTCACAGACAGGCTATGTATTTCCCAGTATGGCAAATAAATGAATCAACGTTGTTTCCACAAAGCGTTCTCTGGAGTGATGAATCACGTTTCACCATCTAGCAGTCCGACAGACGAATCTGGGATTGGCGGATGCCAGGAGAGCGCTACCGACCCCAATGCATAGTGGCAACTGGAAAGTTTGGTGAAGGAGCAATAATGGTCTGGGGATGTTTTTCATGGTTCTGGCAAGGCCCCTTAATTCCAGTGAATGGACATATTAATGGTACAGCATACAATGACATTCTAGATGATTCTGTCCTTCCAACTTCATGTTTCAGCATGACAATGCCCCCGTGCACAAAGAGAGGTCCATAAAGAAATGGTTTGTTGAGATCGTTGTGGAAGAACTTGACTGGCCTGCACAAAGCCCTGACCTCTACTCCATCGAACACTTATGGGATGAATTGGAACATTGACTTTGAGCCAGGCCGATTTCACCCAACATCAGTGACCAACCTCACTAATGCTCTTGTGGCTGAATAGAAGCAAGTCCCTGCAGCAATGTTCCAACATCTAGTGGAAAGCCTTCCCAGAAGAGTGGAGGCTGTTATAGCAGCAAAGGAGAGACCAAATCCATATTAATGCCCATGATTTTGGAATGAGATGTTTGACGAGCAGGTATTCACATACTTTTAATCATGTAATGTATTACTCTCATTTCTATGTGGATTTTTTCTGGTATTGCACAAAGCTACATACTGGATCTAAAACATAATGCAAGAGAACAATTTAGATTGTAGAAAGAGAGGAGAGTACCAAAGCAGCGCAGAATGTCAGTCTTTTTATGTGGGAGAACTTGCACAATTGGTGGCTGACTAAATACTTTTTTGCCCCACTGTATATCGGAGTATTTTTATGGACAAGAGAAACATAGTTCCCCCTATTTGAAAATCATTCTGCAGCCTGGAATCGTTTCAACAGTAACTAGGTCTAACACTTTTGTTTGAATATTGATTCAATGAGATTGTTTATTGTGGCTTTTGTAACAAATTAAAAAAGAAGAATGACATTATGCACCAAATCACAGTTCTGGTATAACCAATGTGTCCTTTATATTGTGTTCTTCCCAGGCACCAAGTGTCCGGTCTGGAGCATGAAGTCACAAGCTCTGCTAGTGACTGCATACTGTTGCAACCCAGCAGTGCAAAATCCCCTGGTCTGCCATAGAAAGCCTACAGTATGTAAATTACGATCGCCAGAAAGGCCAAACCCCCAAAAAATGTACGGATGTTTTGGTCTCTAAAGCTATGATCAAGTTCGATCCCCGCTGTCAATTATTTAAAACTTTGCTACAAATCTAGATATTTCATTAAATAGTGATCCATTCTGACTACTACATTTGTCGACACACAGGACCACTTGATGACACAGACCAATCACAGGCCGGCAGGCTACGAAGAGGCTCGTGCCTGGTTGGTTTACTCTCTCAGGCAGGATGAAAACGACTACTGTTTGTCGACCATGATCCTTTGCTAGTTACGGAAACTTTCACCATGATCCGTAGCAACTTGTTAGTGCCATTCAGCCCTTTTCAGCAATATGGCACGCTTCAAATTCAAATACTTCAGGCTTCATGAGCCATCGGGAGTTTTCCATAAGATTATATGGATGATGTCACTACCTACTGGTTTTAATGTCTATGATTCTTCCAGCCAATTGACCCCTCCGTGCTCCGCAATGTTCGGAGAGGACGATGGGACGATCTGTCATTCCATACATTGCCAAAACCCTAGTTAACAGTGTATCAACTAAGCCATGGGAACTTAAGAGTTATATCTAATAACCCTTCATATCTCCCGAAGTTACAGTGGACTACGTTAAATTTATCAAAGTGTGGTGTATATAAATTCTCCAATTCCATAACAGTTTAAACATTTATAAGCCCAAACAACATCCTGGTCATTGGACAGTAGTAGTGTAATGCATTGGGTAAACCCCTATACAGGGACTAGTAGGCAGGACACAGGATGTCACACGTTAACAGTAGTGGTGGGAACTAAGATCAGAGGAGAAGATAAACCACATTTTCTACCTGCTCCAACAGCCCTTTGAACTGTGAGGGGAGAGAGGGAGGGAGTGGGAGAGAGAGGGAGAGGTAGGAGATAAAGGACAGATGTAGAGAGGATGGGAAGTGCAATCTGCAGTACAGCATAAAACGTGCAAAACTAAACAGTGTGAAACCTGGAACTTTGATACTGTGAAATAAAGAGAAAAGAGAGAGAGAGAGAAACACCCTGCGGTTGTCATCTGATTTCTGTTTGTTTACACTCTTTTTTTCCCCTCTACTCATCATAAACCACTTCACTATATTCCTCCTAACCTTTCAGAGCAATTTGGACAATGTCAAAGTTATCATCATCGACTGTGTTTCCCTACAAAGAGTTAGAAGCAAAACCATCACACAACCGAATAGTGGATAAAAAGAAAGCAACAGAAAGGGAGAAGGTATATCAGACGGGGAAATAGAATAATTAAATGGGGAAAGACTAAGTGAGATGGAAACAGACAGAGGATGAAAGAAAAAATAAGTCACTACACCTGTACATGGCTGAGAGCTGACGGCTTGTCTCAAGCACACAGTCAGTCTCACCATCCATCAAATGATTCCACCATATAGGGAAATGGTGATGGGGTGGGAGTATGAAGGGGGGATTGGGCAATGTAGTACCAGTGATAGGTGAGAGAGTATGTTGAATGGGGGGATAGTGTGAGGGTGGGGACTATAGGTGATGGACTGGCTTGATGACTGACACAGTAGTGGACATAGTAGTGGACAGATTGGAGACAAACTGGATTTAGGTCTCCACTCTCCAGATATACAGTATATACTGTAGGTGTACTCACCGCTTGGCTGTGTCCTTGTCCTCTCCAAGAGGTCTGTGTGGCTTTGTCGTGGTGAGTTCGTCTGTTCCCCCCGAGTGACTGTGTCCTCTGGTGGCAGTGACCCCTCCCGGACTGGGCAGCATGAGCAGGCTGGGGGAGGAGAGAGAGAGTTACCACTACTGTATCAGGAAAAGAACAAAAACAAATGAATGATGTACTAGGGTGAGTTGGTATTCAAAAACTGCATGTGTGGAACTTGTTTCTGAGTCTTTGGGTTCTAATGAAGATACAAAAACAGTCTCTAGTCTAGACATAACTAGTAGACCCTATTAACTCTATGAGCTTGTAGGTCATCCCCAGTGGGTTTTGAAGTTTGGATTATATCAGTGGATCAGTTGGTAATTGACAGTTTGTCGTTAAACAATGTATTCATTCCAGGAGCCCCAATGTTGAGTGAGGTGAGGTTAATATTAATATTCAATACAATCCAACCTCATAATCAATGAAGAGCTAAGCTACATTAAAATTCAACATACCCACATGTCTGTCTCTCTCCTCAGAGAAAAAAAAAAACCAAAACCACCCTTTGCTAATGACAGAACATCTGCAGCTCTGCATCAACTGCTGACAAAGCAGACACACAAACTCAAACGTCAAAACTTAAAGTATTTTGGCAGCTCACCCCACAGAGAATTCAGCATTTCTTTCTCCCTTTATCTGGCTCATTATATTATTCTATCTATCTGTCTCTCTGTTATTCTCTCTCTCCCCGTCCCTCTATTATTCTATCTCTCCTTATCTGGCTCTCATCTAATATTCCATTACATAACTCCCTTAATCTTTCTCTCTGTGTCCTTGGTAATTCTACATTATTGTCTATCCGTTTCAATCAGAATCCTTCCCTACTGCAGTTCATCCTCTCTCAATCTTTTCTATCCATCTCTCTCTCGCTTGATTTTTCCCATTCTCAGTTCTTAAAGTTCAGACAGAGATGGGCAAATATCCAGACACTGGTTGCGTGTGTGTTAGAGGTGGCAGAAGTGTGAGGGAGAGAAGATGCTATGTGGGATATTCTTATTGGAATTGGGAGAGCTGGAGAGGTTGGAACATTGATGTTGCTCTGACATTTTCTATTACTGTACCTGACTTTGCTGTAAGGAGGCCCTGAAGCTCAAGGCCAAAAACAAACAAAAAACATACTCTTGGAATTATTTTGTTTGTACGACTTTGTATCTCGTTTGAAAGACTTAGTATCTCATTCCAATTACTTAGTATCTCGTTTGAAGGACTTAGTAAAAGAATAGCTATTTAGTCGAATTAGTTCTCATTTGTTATGCAGCTTCTCAGACCGTGTAATGGTTTGCTACAGCCATTCCTTCATTGATTCCATTAATGTGATTATTCATTATTTCTTTGATAGCCTAAAACAGGGCTGCTTTTGAATGCCAGAGCATGTAAGTGGGTGAGTGCAGAGCAGAGCGTAATTCAAGCTGATTTTTTAAAATGGTGTCAGCTTCTCTCCTGGCTCCAATTTCGCTTAGGTATTGCTCAGTCACAAGCTCTGGGCATGCTCTCCCTAGCATTTTTCATTTCCTCTATTCGGTTGTAATTATTTAGCCTACCCCACCTACAGTAGCCTATATCTAGTTTATATTCTACTTTCTAACAATAGGATATGTCGTTTCTATTTTGAAGGTAATCTATTATAGATGTTTCAGGTAGGCAAGACATAGACTACTGTAAAATGAATGTTTGCTTATCTTGGAATAGAAATACCATAATATAAATCAATTTAATTAAGCTAAAACATGTACATGTAAATAATAAAGGACAGTATCAGCTCCTTTTCATAAATAAAGGGGAATAAATCATGTCAAAGTGCAGAGGTCAAACCGTTTGTGCACACAAGCAAGCACCAACAAGCTTCACATGTGCACTGAGCATGGGGAATGCACCCTACAAATAAAAAAAATATTAGCATTATATAGACAGGAAAACACAAATGTAAAAGCTTGATTACAAACATTTTAAATACATTGAGATGAAGCCACCCCCATGTGTGGGATGTTATTTCTCAAAAATCAATTACATTTAAGTAGGGACCGACATAGAGTCCAGTAGGGCAGTATCACACGGCTACATAGTCTACACTTCACTACTGCTGGAGGGAATACACAGCCATCCTTGATTGTGAGCTAGAATTAAATGTGTGCAACACAAGAGGTAAACAAACATTTTAGATCAATAGAACCAATTTCGGGAGGTAGCTTGATATCATAAGGGAATTGCTTCCACCTCACTTACTGGTCGGACTAGATATCTTGCGCAGTCTGACAGAGAAGTGGCCTATATGAGTACTTTAATAGTAGCCTAAACATACAGCTAAAGTATTCATCACCAATACATTCATGAACTTCAGAGATAATAGGCTGGGTCCTGCTGCAAACAACATGTTTTTATTAGCCTACCAGAATACAAAAAGAGCTTTGTGATAGGCCTTCAATAGAAAGGTTTAACTTGTTATATCATATAGTTCACAATAACAGGAACAAATACTTTAAATCACCTAAATAAAAAGATGACTTTGTTTCATCTTTAAAGAGTATGCTAATTGTATACTGAAACTTAAGGAAGCTCTTTTCAATAGCACCGATGACAACAACCTCCAAGCCATAACATAAGACTGCTGAACAGTTAATGAAAGGGCTACACACACACACACACACACACACACACACACACACACACACACACACACACACACACACACACACACACACACACACACACACACACACACACACACACACACACACACACACACACACACACACACACACTTTTGGAATGCATCCTCGAGAAGTAGTGCTTGAGAGGGAGAACCGTGAGTAAAGGATGGATTTGACTTGCTGTGGCAGTTGTATAGCCTCATACAGCAGTAGCAATAATAATAATAATAATAATAATAAAACCACAAATTAACAATTATTACCTTACTATTTTGTGCAGGCTGACGCAGACTGATAAGGCTCTTTCAAACATTTCAAGCTACCAGGAGTCAAAAGCCACCTACTGGGCAAAAAATGTCTGAGGTGTGCATGGATGATATGTACAATAATATTGTGTGGAGTTGTTTTTATTAGCGGGAAATAGTTGAACTAATGTCTAATTGGTCTTTGGTAACAAATGTGTCACAATACGAGGTAGAGATCTTCATACCTTCTGCCAAACCTGGTCTGATATCGCAAAGAAGATTCGTCCTGTCCCTTTGGAGATTTAGATTGTAGATTACTGGTGTGGAACTGTTTTTACGCACCAATAATCTGTGTTCTCTTTTGGTAATACCACCATTTTGCATGCTGTCTGTGACTGTCGATTACAGCCAAAAGCTGTTTTGTTTGTAATCCGTCTCTTATAGAACGTTTGATCATTCAGTTGCCTGAGTACTTCAGTCTAGTAGACAGTGCAGTCTTGTAAAGTATCAGTGCCTCCCATGTCCACTGGGCTTGTTTCTCAGAGCGCGTAAAGTTATTCCTGAAATAGGGGATAGAGGCCTCCAACTTGGATATGTCTTTATGCATCACTCTGTAGTACGTATCCACAGCTGGGTCAATAGGTCCATGTGGAATGAACATAGAGGACAGAGGGGTTGCAATCTCTAAAGAACCGTTTCAGATGTGCTTATGAATTAGTAGTCGACTCGAAACCTGTTGCAGTTGTGCTTCCTGATATTCAGGCTGATTTGCTTCTAGATGTTTTAATTTGTATATATTGTCTGTAAATAGTTCACAAAAGGTTATTGCACTGTACTGGCCACCAACTTGCTTTCTTTCATCAATCCCAAAAAATAAATGGCACAATAACATTTTCGGGAAATAGAATCCACACAAGGGATTGGCTTCATCTCAATGTATTTTTCAATTTCAGGCTTTTGAAATATACTGAACAAAAATATCAACTCAACATGCAATATTTCTATGATTTTACTGAGTTACAGTTCATATAAGGAAATCAGTCAATTTAAGAAAAATAAATTAGGCCTTAATTTATGGATTTCACATGACTGGGCAGAGACGCAGCCAATCAAAATGAGTTTTTCCCCAGAAAAGGGTTCAGCTGTCCGGCTGACTGGTCTCAGACGACCCCGCAGGTGAAGAAGCCGAATGTGGAGGTCCTTGGCTGGCGTGGTTACACTTGGTCTGCGGACGTACTTCCAAATTCTCCAAAATGACGTTGGAGGCAGCTTATGACATGATTCTCAGGCAACAGCTCTGTGGGACATTCCTGTAGTCAGCATGCCAATTGCACACTCCCTCAAAACTTGAGACATCTGTTGCATTTTTTTGTGTGACAAAACTGCACATTTTAGAGTGGCCTTTTATTATCCCCAGCACAAGGTGCACCTGTGTAATAATCATGCTGTTTAATCAGCCTCTTGATTAAACAGCACTTGACACCTGTCAAGTGGATGGATTATCTTGGCAAAGGAGAAATGCTGACTAACAGGGATGTAAACAAATTTGTGCACAACATTTGAGAGAAAGAAGCTTTTTGTGCATATGGAACATTTCTGGGATCTTTTAATTCAGCTCATGAAACATGGGACCAACACTTTACATGTTGCGTTTATATTTTTGTTCAGTATATATTAAATTCTCCTTTCACTTGTTTATATTATGGCTAGATTTACAATAATATTCCTTTATGTAATTAAGTTTTCACATGTGTATTGTTCTGTCTTAATAATAATAATTATTATTATATTGTCACGCCTTGATCTGTTTCACCTGTCCCTATGATTGTCTCCACCCCCTCCAGGTGTCGCTTATTTTCCCCAGTGTATTTATCCCTGTGTTTCCTGTCTCTCTGTGCCAGTTTGCCTTGTATGTTTCCAAGTCAACCAGCGGTTTTCCCGTTCTCCTGCTTTTTGCTATTCTCCTTTTTCTAGTCCTCCCGGTTTTGACCCTTGCCTGTTTCTGGACTCTGTACTCCCCTGCCTGACCATTCTGCCTGCCTTGACCACGAGCCTGTCTGCCACTCTGTACCTCCTGGACTCTGATCTGGTTTTGACCTTTCACCTATCCACAACCATTCTCTTGCCTACTCCTTTTGGATTAATAAACATTGTAAGACTCTAACCATCTGCCTCCTGAGTCTGCATCTGGGTCTCGCCTTGTGTCATAATAAATATTTAATTTGTAGAGCGCATTTCCCATACTCAATGCACATGTGATGCTTGGTGGCGCTTGCTTCTGTGTGCAAATCATTTGACCGTTGCAGTTTGAGATTATTTATTCCCTTTCATTTATGAAAATAAACCGATTCTGGCCTTTATCATTTAAGATTTATTTATGAAATTTTTGCTTCATTAAATAAATATATTATTATTATATTATGGTGTTTCTACATTTTACAGCAGCCTATGTATTGCCTACCTGAAACATGCGTTAATACATTTGAAGTCCTTCAAAATAGAAATGACATATCCTAATGTTAGAAAGTAGAATATAAACTAGATGTAGGCTACTGTGGGTGGGATAGGCTAAATAATTACAACCAAATAGGCCTAATTAAAAGTGATAGTGAAAAAGGAAACAAAAATGCTATGAAAAGCATGCCCAGAGCTTGTGGCTGAGCAATACCAGAGCAAAATAGGTGCGGGAGACAAGGCTTCACCATTTTCCAAATCTTCTCGAATTACGCTCTGCTCCTCCCTCCACACTCGCCCACTTAAATGATCTGGAATTAAAAAGCAGCCCTGCTTTAGGCTATCAAAGAACTGTCAATGAATAATAATATCAATGGGTGGAATCAGCGAATGAATGGCTGCAGCAACCATTACACTGACTGACAAGCTGCATAAGAAATTAGGTCTAATTTGACAAAATAACATTTTTTTACTAAGTAATTCAAACGAGAAAACTATGTAATTTGAACGAGATACTAAGTTGTTCAAATGAGTCTACATTTATAATGTATTTGTTTTGCCTTGGGCTTCAGGGATTCCATACATTTGGTATTACTGTACATGGGGAATTTGAATAACATCAGTGGACAGTCTGTTTTTTTGCCTAACGAGACCACTAGCTCCTGAACACTAATGAACGTTACAACACTGATGGATCCAGGTAAAAGCTAACAGAACTGAGATTACCATTCCCACATATGTAGATGTCTGACTATGGTATAAGTAAAACCACAACTCCCACATAACCCAATGTTGCACTAAGCAGCTGTCGTGCACTGGCAGAGAATGACTGCCGTCCTCTCGCTGACCCCTCCTGGAGACTCACCCCCTGTTGCTGTAGCTGCTGTTGCTGTAGTGTGAGCTGAGCGATTGATCTCTCCTTATTCCTCAGCTCCTCCCTGAGCTTCCACACCTCCTTCATTAGCTCCTCCAACTGAAAAACGCACAGTGGTTAATTTCTAGTCTAACAATGCTACTTGTTTTGGCTCAATGTCCGAAATAGTGTTTTTCCAGGTGGGGTCCTACCTGTAGGGTCATGCTGTTATCCTCTTCACCGCCCTCAACAACCTCTGGGCCACCGTCCTCCATCTACAAACATCAGAAAAAACACAACATAAGATTCAGTATTCTGAACAGTACTATGCTGGGCAGAAAGGAGAACTAGCTGTAGGTATATTGTATTTTATATGCTATTATAATGATACTACTAATTGCTACATAGTTGGGAGCTTCTTCGGTAGATTATTCTGTAGAATGGCTGATAAGGGCCTTGAAGCAGTTTGGTAGACATAAAAATAACTTTTCTCAAGCAGAGGGACATGTTCACTGTGTATCCCGAAAGAACTGTAATTTTCTGCTTTTGGACGCTCTAGCTTGCCTATAGTCAGCTAGGTACACCGATACAGCCTGTTGCTTGTAGCTCAGATAGATCAATTATGACTAAAGTAGAGATGCATTTTACAGCTGCTGCCCAGAGCACAACATTACAGCTCCAAAGAAACAATTAAGAAGAGAAGAACTAATGGGCGGGCCAACAAACTGTTTGGTGCTCAAGGCCAAACTACCCTGTTAATTAAAGAAAACAAACATACTTTGTCAATTAGATGACTAGTCAAATATCAAATGAACATGAATCAAACATTTTTGGAGATAATGAACAGAATCGCAGCTCTGACAAGCAAATACAATTACCATCACAGAAAGTGAACTGTGTGTCGATATGTGTTTGTCATGTCATGTCAGAGATAATCTTGGGGCACAGTTGACTTGTTTTGGAAGAATGTAATCTGTTGAGGGCTGTGAGGCCAAAGCCAATATCAACCAGCCTGACACTAAGGTAGATATTGGGGTCCTACAGGGCCAGACATGAGACGCTGTACAGTCCGAGGCTGGACACTACTGATTAGCTGTCTCACACGTCACATCACACACTGTGTGTGTGTGTGTGTGTGTGTGTGTGCGTGTGTGCGCGTGTGTGTGTGTGTCTGTTAAATGGAATGTGTCATCTGATACCGACAGATCTATTAAGTGATTAGGTACCACAGGTAACCCACAAGGGAAGAGCAGGGTCGTAGTAAGAGGTAAGAGGAGATGAGTGACACATAGAATAAAACCATGTGCCACAGTCATTCACTCGCAAGCCATGGACATGAGACATGTGACATTCTCAGTAAAGCACAGTAAAGCCAGCAGCTATTTTCTATGATTACATCATATCAAACCAGTTCTCTTCTCCAGAAATCTCTCCATCTAAGGAGATGTGGGAGAGATTCAGTGTGTATCTCTGCTACATCCTCACAAGTAGGCATAGAGTGTCACTGTGGCAGCAATGCAGATTTCTACTGCCTTTCAACTTCAGAAGCCTTCTCCCACCTGGATGTGTGATAAACTCCTATAAAGCTACTGCTTGATACAACATCAGCAGCCTCCATCTAGCGAAGTGTAAACTCAAACCTTGACATAATAGTTATTCTACTAAAGTTACATTTTATTGGATGCTAAATCTATTTAATTGTAAAAGGAGCTGACAACAGTTACAAGATATGATTTCCACTTGCTTAGTCATAGCTCAACTCAACAGAGTGATTAGATTGGAATTACATTGAGTTCCCGAGGACTACATTCGAGCCTTTGAGGGAGTGTGTGTTACCTGTAATAAACTCTTGAGTGTAAGCAGCTGGTTTTTCACTGAGCTGCAGTCCTGGGCCATATGTTTGAGTGTGAGCTCGTCCAGCGCCCCCGTGTGTCCATTGTGTCTCCCTACGGGAGGAAAGGGCCGGGGGCCTACCCTGAACCCCACAGGGCCAGCATAACCATCATACTGCTGGAACACTGGATCCCTGGGAGTGGGAGTGGGGGGGAGAGAGGCAGTCAGATATTTATATTTGCCACATTGACTAGGTGTAAATGGGCAAATTAAGTCATTTACAAAATGCACTCTGACTTTTTGTAAATCATTTCACCCTGGAGCTTCATATTCACGATTATCAAGTGGGTGGTTCGAGCCCTGAATGCTGATTGGCTGACAGCAGTGGTATATCAGACCATATACCACAGACATGACAAAACATTTATTTTTACTGCTCTAATTACATTGGTAACTTGTTTATAATAGCAATAAAGCACCTCAGGGGTTAGAGGTATATGGCCAACATACCACAGCTAAGGACTGTATCCAAGCACTCTGCGTTGCATCATGCATAAGAACAGCCCTTATCCATGGTATATTGGCCATATACAACACCCCCCGTGCCTTATTACTTAAATATAGCACACCTAGCATACTATGTTATGTTTGGTATTTTTACCATTTTCATGCTGTAGGATAGCTACTGATTCTCACCTGGTGTCATTGTGGAAGTGATCCGGTCCATTCCAGTGATGCTGCCTTCTCCTCCAGTGACCTTGTCGTCCCCCCCTCTCTGAGCGTTCAAAATGGGACATCCCGTTAGCGTCTTCACAGAGAGAAAGAGAGGTCACGGTCATCCAAAAGTTAGCTTAGAATCTAAGACGTTTGTGTGTGTGTGTGTGTGTGTGTCTGGGGGCAGTGGTCCTATATGTTGCATGTAAACAGACTCCTGTACACACACAAACAAATATTGCCCCATGAGTTTATCTTTATCCCTACATTGTTGGAAAATGAGAAACATTTCACTGTTAGTCTACACCTGGGTTCGATACTGTGACCAAAACAGTTGCATTTGCGACCATTTGACTTGGCAGTGCAACACAAATTTTGATTTGATTTGCTAAAAAAATATATCTATATATTTATTTTTACCTGGTCCCGTTCCTTTTTTGTTCACAATTCGCTTTTTTTTTATCATCATAATTTATTCAAACAGTAATATGCAATTGACCAAAATTAAATCAACTTTCTGAAGAGGCAACAACGGCACGGGAATACCCATGTCTGTGTGTGTTAGGGCTCGACATGCAGGGGAGGTTTTGGAAACCCGCTTGGGCCAGTGAAAAAAAATGGTATTTTTAATCCAGGCTAAATCATTTATAAAAAAAAAACCCAGATAGATTCCAGAAGCTGTTTGTTCGTTATGTTGATTATTAATCACGCACGCAGCACACATATAGTCTATAGGTAATCTGTCGGGCAGAATAGCGCACAGCTCTCAAACAGCTGGTTGTTGTGTGGAGAGAAACCCGACAGCGGTAGGAAACATTTTCAAAGTGATGATATCTACCAGTAAATGCTAAGGCAAGAATGGGTATGCAAACCAATTAAATTCAAAGTCTTGGTTGAATATTTGCAATGCACAATTCAGTCATCATGGAATAGCCTACCTTGAATATGAAATACAAATGTAAATTGTCACATTCCCTGAATTAAACAGGTGTAGGCTTTACTGTGAAATGCTTACTTATGAGCCCTTTCCCGACAATGCAGAGTTAAAAAGTAAGGAAAAGTTGCTAAAAGTGTTAAAGGAAATAGTAACCCCCAAAAATAACAATAACGAGACTATATACTGTACAAGGAGTACCAGTACTGAGTCAATGTGCAAAGGCACGAGGTAGTTGAGGTAGTACAGTATGTACATGTACTGTAGGTAGTGATAAAAGTGACTAGGAAATCAGGATAGATAATAAACAGAGTAGCAGCAGCATTTGGGAAGAGTGTGAAAGTTTTTTAAACGTGTCTTTGTGTGAGTGTGCGTGTGCGTGTGTGGCATCAATATGCATGTGTGTGTGTTTTGTGTGTGAGCGTAGGTAGTGTGTGAGTATATGTGTGTATATGTAGCCTAGTGGTTAAGAGCATTGTGCCGGTAACTGAAAGGTTGTTAGTTTGAATCCCTGAGTCAAATTAACAAAAAATCTGTCAATGTGCCCTTAAGCAAGGCACTTAACCCTAATTGCTCCTATAAGTCGCTCTGGATAAGAGCGTCTGCTAAATGACGTAACTGTATGTTGGAATGTCAGTGTAGTATGTGTGGGTAGAGTCCAGCATAGAGTCATTGCAAATAAAAAGGGGATCAATGCAAATAGTCAGGGTAGCCATTTGAGTAACTGTTCAGCAGTCTTAAGGCTTGGGGGTAGATGCTGTTCAGGAGGCTTTTAGTCCCAGACTTGGCGCTCCGGTACAGCTTGATGGCGGAAGCAGGCGCTTTGATCCTTGAAAAGTCATTGACGTTATGGTGGCAAATTTAGAAATCTAATATAATTATTCCGTGATTTAATTTATGTTAACATTTTATGAGATACGTAGGCGTTTTCATTTCCTGACATTTCAATTGAAGGGTTTTGCGCTACTTTCTGTAGCTAGAGGACTCCTGATATCTCCAGGAGTGATAAGTATCATTTGTTTGTCTTAATCTGTTGTGGTCTAGTACTGTCTTTTTGCTAGGTACTTATGGGCTTGTACCAAATACCTCTCAGAGTACTGACAATCCTGCTTGATCTGTCTATCTGAGACCTGGCTTACGGAACAGGATCCCGACTCCGTTGTGGAGCTGCATGGCTCCACAATTATTAGAATGGATCAAAACATCGACTCTGGTAAGATATGGTGGTGGGGTTTGTGCAATCATCCATGAGAACTATTGCAATCCTGCCCATACTACAACTAAGCACAAGGTCTGTAATAAAGACATTGAACTCCTTGCCCTTAACCTACGGCCATACTACCTGCCATGGGAAAATATTTCAGATCCATTTTTTTATTGTTTACGTATCCCACGCTGACACCCAAATAGCTGCCGACTCGATTCACGACCTTGTATCCCAGGCTGAGACAGTCACCTGAAGCAGTAAAGCTGATCCTGGGAGACTTTAACATGTGCAATCTATCTGAACACTTACCATCATATCAGCAATATGTTACATGTCCTACCCAAAATGAAGCCTTTCTGAACCTCTGTTTTGCTAACATCCCAGGTGTGTATTTTTCCAAGGCACTACCCAATCATAACATGGTTCAGCTCATCCCAGTCTACAAAGCACGTCTGCAATGAGAAAAGGCTAAAAAGGTGGAGATTAAAAGATGGACTGAAGCCCTCCCTGATTGTTTTGAGTCAACTGATTGGGCAGCTCTGATGTACGGCACCGATGACCCGGAAGAGGCAGCGGATATCGTCTCTGAGTACATCTGTTTCGGTGAGGATCTCATTATTCCCAAAAAGGAAGGCAATATCTCCCCCAATAATAAACTGTGGTTAACTCAGAAATTAAAAGAACTCCTCAACCAGAAAAAAAGTGTTTTAAATCAGGTGGCAGTAAAAAGGAAAGGAAAAATAACAGAGGCAACTTAAAAATATTTAAGCAGTGCAAAGCAGAGTACAAAGACCAATTAGAAAACATTTTCAAGGACCGTAGGAAATCCTGGCAAGGGCTACAAACCATCATAGGCTACAAACCAAAGAGACATTGGATGACTGTCAAATGACCTGCTTTTCCAAAGTATTTTAACAGTTTCTATTTAGGTTGACTTTTTGTGATTTTACATCGCAGCAGAAAGTGGACTTGGACAGTATAGACACCATACCAGCTGTTGATATACAGATTTCTGTGAAAGACATCAAGCAATAATTTCAACGTGTCAACCCAAGAAAATCATATAGTCCAAGCAACTTTGTCAACCACTTTGAAAAAAATCTGCTACTCATTCACTCAGCTTATTGACTCTGGTCTCACTCACACAGAACTACCCTACGCCTTGACCGCTTTCTTTTTTTCCGTACTCTCACGACTAGTGTCCCCTCATGGCTTGGTTCTAGGCCGTTTTCTCTCTAGTCACCAAGTCACTTGTCTCTATATTCTCACATGGTCTCTCCTATCATTGCTATGTGGATGACACTGAACAATTCCCCGCTTGTGCCATCAAACACCTGCAACTTATCCAGAATGCTTCTGCCCGCCTGGTTTTCAACCTTCCCAATTTCTCTCATGTCACACCGCTCCTCCGAAAACACTCCACCGGCTTCCAGTCGAAGCTCGCAGCCACTACAAGACCATGCTGCTTACCTACAGAACAGCAAGAGGAACTGCCCCTCACTAACTTCAGGCTATGCTCAAATCCTACACCCCAATCTGAGCACTCCGCCACCTCAGGTCTTTTGGCCATCCCACCATTACGGGAGGGCAGTTCCTGCTAAGCCCAGACCAAGCTCTTCACTGTCCTGACACCCCAAACGTGGAACCAGCTTTAAATAATCCTCTTCCTCACCTTGACCACCCCCCCCCCCCACAAAAAAATACAAATAAAAAATGTAACCAACACTTTACACCCCCCCAATGCTCACATTACTCTGACATTTTAGAATGTAAAAAATAAGGTGAAAATCAAACTTAATACCATTTAGGATAGATTATAAAAAATGCATTCTTAAAGTGGTAATGCATACTTTTTTGCGTACATATTGGGGGGATTGTTTTTAAATCTATAGGCTATTACAACAATTACATATAAAATGTAGGTCCTTAATTAAATTACAATTTAAGTGCTTGTAAAGCCCTTGAATCTCACTTTCAAATGTCTGTATGAACCCTGTATAGATTATTTTCTCAGACCGCAAATTAAATCTAAAATCACCTGCTATTTGCTTTATGGTCAGATTTTTTTTAAATTTGGGCCAGTAGATTTCAGTTGGCACTGGCAAATTTATGTGAATGTTGAATTTTGTATGGAATGCAGGCACATTATGGGACACAGGCCAGGTCATTATCAATGTGTGTGTGTATGTACAGTTGAAGTCGGAAGTTAACATACACTTAGGTTGGAGTCATTAAAACTCGTTTTTCAACCACTCCACAAATTTCTTGTTAACAAACTACAGTTCTGGCAAGTCGGTTAGGACATCTACTTTGTGCATGACACAAGCAATTTTTCGAACAATTGTTTACAGACAGATTATTTCACTTATAATTCACTGAATCACAATTCCAGTGGGTCAGAAGTTTACATACTTCTGTTCACTGTGCCTTTAAACAGCTTGGAAAATTCCAGAAAATGATGTCACGGCTTTAGAAGCTTCTGAAAGGCTAATTGACATCATTTGAGTCAATTGGAGGTGTACCTGTGGATGTATTTCAAGGCCTACCTTCAAACTCAGTGCCTCTTTGCTTGACATCATGAGAAAATCAAAAACAATCAGCCAAGACCTCAGAAAATAAATGTAGACCTCCACAAGTCTGGTTAATCCTTGGGAGCAATTTCCAAATGCCCGAAGGTACCACGTTCATCTGTCCAAACAATATTACACAAGTATAAACACCATGGGAACAAACAGCCGTCATACTGCTCAGGAAGGAGACGCATTCTGTCTCCTAGAGATGAACTTACTTTGGTGCGAGAAGTGAAAATCATTCCCAGAACAACAGCAAAGGACCATGTGAAGATGCTGGAGGAAACCGGTACAAAAGTGTCTATATCCACAGTAAAAATGAGTCCTATATCCACATAACCAGAAAGGGCCACTCAGCAAGGAAGAAGCCACTGTTCCAAAACCGCCATAAAAAAGCCAGACTATGGTTTGCAATTGCACATGGGGACAAAGCTAATACTTTTTGGACAAATATCCTCTGGTCTGATGAAACAAAAATAGAACTGTTTGGCCATAATGACCATCGTTATGTTGGGAGTAAAAAGGGGGAGGCTTGCAAGCCGAAGAACCCCATCCCAACCGTGAAGCACGGGGGTGGCAGCATCATTCTGTGGGGGTGCTTTGCTGCAAGGAGGGACTGGTGCACTTCACAAAAGAGATGGCATCATGAGGTAGGAAAAGTATGTGGATATATTGAAGCAGCATCTCAACACATCAGTCAGGAAGTTAATGCTTGGTCACCAGTGGGTCTTCCACATGGACAATGACCCCAAGCTTACTTCCAAAGTTGTGGCAAAATGGCTGAAGGACAACAAAGTCAAGGTACTGGAGAGGCCATCATAAAGCCAATCCCATAGAAAAATTGTGGGCACAACTGAAAAAACGTATTTGAGCAAGGAGGCCTACTAACCTTACTCAGTTACACCAGCTCTTTCAGGAATAATGTCCCAAAATTCACCCAACTTATTGTGGGAAGCTTGTGGAAGGCTACCCGAAACGTTAAACAATTTATAGGCAATGCTACCGAATACTAATTGAGTGTATGGGAATGTGATGAAAGAAATAAAAGCTGAAATAATAAATATATACACACACACACACACACACACACACACACATTGCCTTTTCAGACCCTTTGACTTTTCCACAGTTTGTTACGTTAAAGCCTTATTCTAAAATTGATTAAAATGTTTTTTTCCCTCATCAATCTACACACAACTGAAATATCACAAATATCACATAAGTATTCAGTACTTTGTTGAAGCAGCTTTGACAGCATTGAGTCTTCTTGGGTATGACGCTACAAGCTTGGCACACCTGCATTTGGGGAGTTTCTCCCATGCTTCAGGTAGGGTGGAGGGGATATGGTCCTTGACTAGTCTCTCAAAGCACTTCATGATGACGGAAGTGAGTGCTACGGGGCGATAATTCATTTCTTGGGAACAGGAACAATGGTGGCCCTCTTGAAGCATGTGAGAACAGCAGACTGGGATAAGGAGTGATTGAATATGTCCGTAAACACACCAGCCAGCTGGTCTGCGCATGCTCTGAGGACGCGCCTTGCGAAGGTTAACACGTTTAAATGTTTTACTCACTTTGGCTGCAGTGAAGGAGAGCCTGCAGGTTTTGGTTTGGTTTTGGTTTTGTTGTCCTCAAAGCGAGCAAAGAAGTTGTTTAATTTCTCAGGGAGAAAGATATTGTGATCTGCGACGGGGCTGGTTTTCCTTTTGTAGTCCGTGATTGACTGTAGACACTCCACGTACCTCTCGTGTCTGAGCCGTTGAATTGCGACTCTACTTCATCTCTATACTGACGCTTAGCTTGTTTGATTGCCTTGCGGAGGGAATAGCTACACTGTTTGTATTCGGTCATGTTTCCGTTCACCTTGCCATGATTAAAAGCAGGGGTTCGCGCTTTCAGTTTCACGCGAATGCTGCCATCAATCCACGGTTTCTGGTTGGGTAATGTTTTAATAGACGCTGTGGGTACAACATCTCCGATGCACTTCTAATAAACTCGCTCACCGAATCAGAGTATTCATCATTGTTATTGTCCGACGCTATGCGGAACATATCCCAGTCCATGTGCTCGAAGCAATCTTGAAGTGTGGAATCCGATTGGTCGGACCAGCGTTGAACAGACCTGAGCATGGGCGCTTCCTGTTTTAGTTTCTTTCTATAGGCTGGGAGAAACAAAATGGAGTCGTGGTCAGACTTTCTGAAAGGAGGGTGGGGAGGGCTTTATATGATGATCCAGGGTTTTGCCATTGGATATGCTGATAATATTTAGGGAGCCTTGTTTTCAGATTAGCCTTGTTAAAATCCCCAGTTACAATAAATGCAGCCTTAGGATATGTGGTTTCCAGTTTACATAGAGTCAAATGACGTTCTTTCAGGGCCATCGATGTGTCTGATTGGGGTGGGATATACATGACTGTGATTATGGTCGAAGAGACATCTCTTGTTAAATAATGCAGTCAGCATTTGATTGTAAGGAATTCTAGGTCAGGTGAACAAGAGGACTTGAGTTCCTTTATGTAGTTATGATCACACCACGTCTCATTAATCATAAGACACACCCCCCTGCCCTTCTTCTTTCCAGAGAGATGTTTGTTTCTGTCGGCACGATGCGTGAAGACGCCAGGTGGCTGTACCGACTCTGATGACGTATCCTGAGCCATGTTTCCGTGAAACAAAGAACGTTACAATCTCTGATGTCTCTCTGGAAGGCAACCCTTGCTCGGATTTCGTCTACCTTGTTGTCAAGAGACTGGACATTGGCGAGTAGTATGCTCGGGAGCGGTGCGCAATGTGCCCGTCTACGGAGCCTGACCAGAAGACCGCTCCGTCTGCCCCTTCTGTAGCGCCATTGCTTTGGGTCGCCGGCTGGGATCCGATCCATTGTCCTGGGTGGTGGACCAAACAGAGGATCCGCTTCGGGAAAGTCATATTCCTGGTCGTAACGTTGGTGAGTTGACGTTGCTCTTATATCCAACTGTATGTAATAAAACCTCATATTTCCTGGGGTAACAATGTAAGAAATAACACATAAAAAAACAAAATGCGCATAGTTTCCTAGGAACGCAAAGTGAGGCGGCCATCTCTGTCGGCGCCGGAAGAAAGTTGTAGAAACCTCAAGGAAATCTCAAGGATAATCAACAAATAGCTAGCAAAGGAGCTGAATACTTATGTAAATAAGGTATTTTATTAAAGTTTTCATAATTTTCCCTAAATTACAAAAAACTTTTTCATGTTGTCATTACGGGTTATTGTTTGTAGATTGCTGAGGATTTGTATTTAGTTAATCCATTTTAGAATAAGGCTGTTACGTAACAATGTGGAAAAGGGCACTTTCCAAAGGCACTGTATATATAAAAATTGGTGCAACCAAGTTATGTGCTGCTGCTGCCAACTGGAAAAGCACCAGTGGAAAAAGCTTGTGTAGAACCCTGAGAAGCATGTGACAACTTGATTTGTTTAGATTTTTAGAGGACATCTATTTGTTCCTACACACACACCTACCCACAAACAAGCACACACACTCAGAAAGTCAGAATACAATCACATAGCAAAATAAGGATTCTTTAAGCAGTTCTTCATCTCATAAAACATTCACACATTGCTCCATTGCTTGAAGTATGATTTGTACTGAATAAGACATCAAACCAAAGACGGCAGTTCTAGACTCAAGCTAAGGCCGACAGTCAGTAGGACTCTCAGGGGAAAACATCAAGAGAGAAGTTTAACAAACTCGTACTCACCCACAAAACACAGACAGACACGCAATTTCCCTTTCAAACAGAGCAAGAAAGGAAGGGACATAAATATTTGGCAACACTATTCAAACAAGCCATTAATGAACCGAGACAACATCAAAAAGACAGACTGCATAAAATTGATTGCCCGTCTTTGAATAACTGAATCTTACTGCAGTTGTACCATGATGTGGTGCAAAACAAAGGACACAGAATACAGAAAGTCGGCCACTTTCTTCAGCTGAGGACTCAAGAAATACTTTATCCAGCCTCTCTCCACATACCGCAACTGATGACGACCCTGTCCAAATAGTCAGCTCAGCTCAGCTACATTCCAAGACTCTCTGCTACATCCATAAACACGTTCTCAACAGTACAAAACTGAAATCCAAATATAAGAAAGTGTGAGAAAACAGTGTGGGCTAAAGTGTCAGTCAGCTGTTTAAAGGGCTAGAGAAACTCATCCACCCTGTTTTCTGAGAAACTCTCTAGGATCTGGGGCCAGAGAGGGAGGGAGAGGCTGGGGTGGCTGTGTTCGTGGCCAGGCTGGGTGTCACCAGCTTGGGGAGGGAGGGAAGAGACCACTGGGCCTCTCCTGTCATTGGAGCTAGAGCCTGCCTGCTGGATAAAATAGCAGGGCCTCCCTTTCCCTTCTCCCTTCTTCCTTTCCCCTTCCTGCTTGGCTGGCACAGCCTGCGTGTCAATTGAAAGGAGGGTGGAAGGGGAGGAGAGTGAGCCTAAGACTATGCAACAGTAAATCTCCCTCCCTTCTTCCCCTCTCTCTATGCCTGCCCCAAACGGCTGAGCTTGGCTGGACCCTCTCTCTGCTCTCCTCTCCCTTAGCTACGACCCTTCGCTATGACATACAGGACTATAAATACAGGCTCTTCCCAAAAAGGAGGAGAGAAGTATGCTGGTTGGATTCACATTCTTTCAGAGTGAACATTCCTGTCACACTCACTCAACACACTCACTGCAGCACTCTGTAAACAGAAAAACAAGGCTGTGACTGTTTATATAGTCGTTCATTAGCTAGTTCTAATTAAAGGGCAGCTGCCCCAGTAATGTGTGTGTGTGTGTGTGTGTGTGTGTGTGTGTGTGTGTGTGTGTGTGTGTGTGTGTGTGTGTGTGTGTGTGTGTGTGTGTGTGTGTGTGTGTGTGTGTGTGTGTGTGTGTGTGTGTAAGACTACATAAGCTCTGGGTTTGTCTGTGCGTTTTGGGGTCATGAAGGGACCCTTGTTAGCAATCCCTTGGCAAGACTGGTCAGTGGTCTGACACTGGGCAAAGTCTATTCAGAGCAGTAGAAATAACTACATTACCCATAAATAGCATTGTCAGCACTGAATTCACAATACAGTTGAGAGACTTCATTGCCCACGATTCACGGTCGATGTCCGATAAATAGTAATAAAATGCATGCATGCCCATCCACACCCATAAATTCACACAAAGACAATTATGCTGTTTCTGAGAATAAAAGCATATTTACCAAAACGATAAATGGAATGACTTTATCTTGTTACCTAATCAGCACTTGTTATAGGGCTAGGGAATGTGTCATGATTAGATATAACATGGAAAGGAAACATGATTACAATTACACAGTGGAATGAAGAGCTACATTCAAAAGGTGACCGGATCTGATCACAGTGATTAGGCTTTCAGTGTAATGATTAGGGCTCTCCTGAACCAATCATATTGTTACAGAGCACCAAGCCTGGGGAAAGGTGAAGGTAGAGGTCAATCAACACTGTATGTGACTGCACCTGGAGCCACTATTGTCTGTCCTCTCACCATTGTGTAGAGAGCCTTCCTCAGGGAGGTTCACATCCAGCAGGAGGTCGTCATCCTCCAGGTCAGCTGGCTCCAGGTGGTCCAGGTTGTTCAGAATGTCCTGCATAGTGGAAGAGAGGGAGGGAGAGAGACAAATGTTGGTTTCAATAAAAATTCCAATTTTGATTCACTTTATGTTTACACATCCATCATCTAGGACAATAATCAAGCTAGTAACCCAACTGTTTGTCGTATCATTTCACAAGAGAATGTTACAAGAGATTCTAGAGGATGTCGGGGTATGTAAAAAAACACCTCACAATGCCCCCATCTGAAAAGGCATGATTGGGGCAGTTTTTGTCTGCTAAAGTGAACAAGTAGTGGCCAAATTTCTACGCTCACACTTCTCGTTTTGAATCTCACAAACATCGGTTGACATTTAAAACAACAAGACGCAGAGTCGGAGACAACAAAAGATTAGCAGACACATGCATTTCTCTAAAGGAACATCCCTCTTGAATGAGTATAATAATGTGACGGCGAGCAGGTAAAATTATTACAGCTAAAATAGTTTGCACTCTGATTATACTGCTTGTTGTTGAATTCAAAGCGTAGCACACCTAAAAGCAAAGAGGCCTAGAGTACAAATTAATACGTTAAAGTTTGAAGTATTGATTTGTACTCTTGACCTTTTTGCTTTCGGTATGCTATTCAAAGGATGAATTGCAAGGCAATTTTGTACATCAGATGAACATTTTTATAAATAGCGATTGAAGATGTGCCCATAAAATGGAGGTTGGTGGTCATCAATGGATGATGTGTTATTTAAGGTAAGGAAAGCAGGGAACCATGATAGAAAACAGATAAAGAACATACAATATCTGATCCATACTTAGGTCCCAACTGAACAGTCTTCCACACTGTAACGGTTCTCATCCTCATCACCATCCATTAGAAATGATCCCGAAATACAAGTTACTATTTCATTGTTTATTGAGCAGATGTGTGTAATGTGCAGCAGAGCGCCATATGCGTGTTTGGAGCCTGGGCACACAGCAAGCTGTAACAGAACAGACAACACATTTGATCTGTCGTCCATTGTTAGACTGATCACCTAATATTATGAAGTCATTATGTTGTGCTCTGTATGTGAATGTCTGATCGCTAACTGCATTTGTATTCATTCGGAAGCTGAGCTGTGTACTTACCTTGATGTGCATTCCATTCGCTTTGTCTCGTCCTGCGTGTTGTAAAGAAAGTGATGGTGCATTCATGAATGGGTTCCCCACTGTTGATGGTGGACTCGTCCAAGTCAGTAGTGGACCCCAGGAACAATAGCTGTTGCTTCCGGCAAAAAAAGAAAATGGGGATCCAAATAAACCAATTAACTAATAGTGAAATGTGATCCTGTGTATTTATAGATAGACCATTATGAAGTTTGATATTATTTGTCAACATTATTTAAATTATAAAGATTTACATATGAAAATCATAATGATGTAACATGTAAACTGGCGAATGTTGAAGTTATTTGATATGTTGGTTTGTTCAACATCTTCATGATATAAGAGCAGGTCCAGTTAGAGCTGGAGTGCCAGAGGGCAGGCTGGGCTTCCGGCTAGTCAAACGCAGTGCAAGGATTAAGTTTATCAATGAGTTTATCATATTTATTGAAGTAATTAGAAGTTTATTCATTTTTTCTCATTTATTAACATGTTGATTTTTCGGATTTCTGGTACTATACCAAGCCATTCACCTTTGCTTGAAAATAAATAAATAATACATTCATAAATAAAACAATTTGCAACTGTTAACCATCCTCCTGTTCAGGCACCTTAGACACCTCTCCAGCTGGTCTGCCTCCTTACACACACATACACAAACACTTTCTCTCCTGTGATCTCTCCACTGCTCATTTCTTAGTCCTATTATCATTCTCTTGACTTCTCTCACTCTCCCTTTTTACCTTTCTGCATCCTCTTCCTCTCTTTACTCCTGACTCTCTTCACCTCTCTCTTCTCCCCCTCTGCCCTTACACACCTTCTCTTCTCTTTCCCCTCTCTCTCCTCTATAGAAGTCCCTTATGTGGAGAAGGTCTTAGTCACGGCACGTTGCACCAGAGGAAATGGGATTTCACACCGGCAGGTTTCAGCTAGGATGCAGAGCGGGCCTCATAATCTACCCCAAAAATGTGGAGAAAAAGGCTGGTTGAATAGACTGAGAATCTGGGATCATATTTCAAACAAATCTCACTCAAGCTGACTTCCCTGGCACTCTGACGTTTGAACCATCAGCCAAACTCAGAGGACTGGGGGTCCAGCAGGACCACAGTAGCACAGCAGGTCCCCATTAGAAACGAAGCTAGCTCCAGTAGTGGTCCAAACAGTGGTGCTAAACCTGCTCAACAGATTAAGACTCTTGGCCACTAATTTATAGGAATAGTGTGATTATCTCTCTCTCATGTCATATATATTAAATATAGTTAGATATTTCATCAATTGAGGTTACACATTGTTCAAATATTTAATCGATTGAGGTTAGGTCATTTCCATGTAAAAGGACCCATGAGCACCAACGTGAAGTTCACAGGAGTATATCAAATTGGGTATCAAATGAAAGCTAGTCTATATATTTTTATAAAATTAAAGCATATACACATTTGTTAACCATTTTCTATTTTAAAAATGTGGAATAAGTAAAGGGGTCTTAGATCACATCTTCCAGAAAAGGTTTTTAAAATGTATTAGAAATACATTTGAACTGAATAGTGCGGTAAATGTTCTGCCTTTTTTAAGTTTAAATCTTCTTAGGGATAGGGGGCAGTATTTTTACATCCGGATGAAAAGCGTGCCCAAAGTAAACTGCCTGTTACTCTGGCCCAGAAGCTAGGATATGCATATAATTGGTAGATTTGGATAGAAAACACTCTAACGTTTTAAAACTGTTACAATTATGTATGTTAGTATAACAGAACTGATTTGGCAGGCGAAACCCCGAGGACAAAAACAATTGAAGGCATAGTATTGCCCAATGGGTTTCTATCGGAAGCCCTATTTAATAGGAACCAGGTTGCAGTTCCTATGGCTTCCACTAGAGGTCAACAGTCTTTAGAAATTGTTCAATGATTTTATTTTGAGAAATGAAAAAGTATGGCTATTCTTTGTAAGTGTCACTCCAGGTGGAATGCGCTTTATGCTGTTTTTATCCAGTATTGGAAACAATTTATCCCATCTTAAATTTGATCGATTATTTATGTTTTAGGTTACCTGAGGTAGGATTAGGAAGTTGTTTGAAATATTTGGACCAAGTTTACAGGTAACTTATTAGATACTTTGTAGTCATATTGGGCGAGTTGGAACCGGTGTATTTCTGAATCAAACACACCAAATAAATTGACATTTTGGGGATATAAAGAAGGAATTTATTTTTAAAAACGACCATTCATTGTGTCACTGAGACATTCTGGATTGCAAAAAGAAGAAGATCTTCAAAGGTAAGGCATTTATTATATTGTTATTTCTGACTTTTGTGTCGCCACCTGCCTGGTTGAAAATGATTTTCATGTGTTTGTATGCGGGGCGCTGTCCTCAGATAATCGCATGGTCTGCTTTGGCCGTAAAGCCTTTTGAAATATGACACTGCGGCTGGATTAACAAGAAGTTAAGCTTTATTTTGATGTATTACACTTATATTTTCGTGAACCTTGAATATAGATATTTCTGTAGTTTGTATTTGGTGCTCTGCAATTTCACTGGATGTTGTCAAATACGGACCAACATCACATGCACAATAGCACTCAGTGTGACATCTCACATCATCCAAAAACAAGGCAGACATTAGATGAAAATAAAATGTTAATGTCTTTGGCTGTGAGAGATGAAAAATAATTCTGCCTCAGTGAAAATTATTTGAATAATTCAATGGATGATTTGTGCACAAAAGTGATGACTAAAGTGTCTTATTAGGAATTTTCGAAATCTACTTCCCTATGTGGCTGTCTTTGGAAATGTCTGTGGACGGGCTTCAGTTAAACTGCAGTAACAAAGCAAAACTGTAGGAGCAGTCTGATCCTTGCTTCTAGACCCGAACCCTGGCCCCTTGGTATCATCTAAATTCCAGGACTGCGGAATTGCCCTTTACACATTATTCACATTTTGGTTACATCAACTCAGGATGCTTTTTGCTCTGGTTGTGTATAGCGACTGTAACATAATATGGGAATGCCAGCACTATTCTGTGTCCCACAGTGAGTCAACCTCTATTCCCCCTTCTTTTCCCTCCTGACCCTCTCAATCTGCACCCTGTGGCGCGATCATCAAATCAAATCAAATCAAATGTATTTATATAGCCCTTCGTACATCAGCTGATATCTCAAAGTGCTGTACAGAAACCCAGCCTAAAACCCCAAAACAGCAAGCAATGCAGGTGTAGAAGCACGGTGGCTAGGAAAAACTCCCTAGAAAGGCCAAAACCTAGGAAGAAACCTAGAGAGGAACCAGGCTATGTGGGGTGGCCAGTCCTCTTCTGGCTGTGCCGGGTGGAGATTATAACAGAACATGGCCAATATGTTCAAATGTTCATAAATGACCAGCATGGTGGAATAATAATAAGGCAGAACAGTTGAAACTGGAGCAGCAGCACGGCCAGGTGGACTGGGGACAGCAAGGAGTCATCATGTCAGGTAGTCCTGGGGCATGGTTCTAGGGCTCAGGTCCTCCGAGAGAGAGAGAGAGAGAAAGAAAGAGAGAAGGAGAGAATTAGAGAACGCACACTTAGATTCACACAGGACACCGAATAGGACAGGAGAAGTACTCCAGATATAACAATCTGACCCTAGCCCCCCGACACATAAACTACTGCAGCATAAATACTGGAGGCTGAGACAGGAGGGGTCAGGAGACACTGTGGCCCCATCCGAGGACACCCCCGGACTGGGCCAAACAGGAAGGATATAACCCCACCCACTTTGCCAAAGCACAGCCCCCACACCACTAGAGGGATATCTTCAACCACCAACTTACCATCCTGAGACAAGGCTGAGTATAGCCCACAAAGATTTCCGCCATGGCACAACCCAAGACAGGATGACCACATCAGTGAATCAACCCACTCAGGTGACGCACCCCCTCCAGGGACGGCATGAGAGAGCCCCAGTAAGCCAGTGACTCAGCCCCTGTAATAGGGTTAGAGGCAGAGAATCCCAGTGGAAACAGGGGAACCGGCCAGGCAGAGACAGCAAGGGCCGTTCCGTTGCTCCAGAGCCTTTCCGTTCACCTTCCCGCTCCTGGGCCAGACTACACTCAATCATATGACCCACTGAAGAGATGAGTCTTCAGTAAAGACTTAAAGGTTGAGACCGAGTTTGCGTCTCTGACATGGGTAGGCAGACCGTTCCATAAAAATGGAGCTCTATAGGAGAAAGCCCTGCCTCCAGCTGTTTGCTTAGAAATTCTAGGGACAATTTGGAGGCCTGCATCTTGTGACCGTAGCGTACGTGTAGGTATGTACGGCAGGACCAAATCAGAGAGATAGGTAGGAGCAAGCCCATGTAATGCTTTGTAGGTTAGTAGTAAAACCTTGAAATGAGCCCTTGCTTTGACAGGAAGCCAGTGTAGAGAGGCTAGCACTGGAGTAATATGATCAAATTTTTGGGTTCTAGTCAGGATTCTAGCAGCCGTATTTAGCACTAACTGAAGTTTATTTAGTGCTTTATCCGGATAGCTGGAAAATAGAGCATTGCAGTAGTCTAACCTAGAAGTGACAAAAGCATGGATTAATTTTTCTGCATCATTTTTGGACAGAAAGTTTCTGATTTTTGCAATGTTACGTAGATGGAAAAAAGCTGTCCTTAAAATGGTCTTGATATGTTCTTCAAAAGAGAGATCAGGGTCCAGAGTAACGCTGAGGTCCTTCACAGTTTTATTTGAGATGACTGTACAACCATTAAGATTAATTGTCAGATTCAACAGAAGATCTCTTTGTTTCTTGGGACATAGAACAAGCATCTCTGTTTTGTCCGAGTTCAAAAAGTAGAAAGTTTGCAGCCATCCACTTCATTATGTCTGAAACACATGCTTCTAGCGATCAATGCAGAATAATAAACCAAAGGAAAAGCCATGGCCCATTCAACCCCATATTGAACTGAAACTTCAAACAAACACAACTTGTTCAAAAACATAATCATATTATGTCTGTTCAGATATGAATCTGAGGTTAGCTGAGGCCCACACAGCTTACCTCATATGACTCAAACTAGCTTGATCATGATATTGTGTAGCTGTCCCCCACAACCCAGACCTCTGTAAAAAAACATCCAGAGTTTCAGTCTGCCTTACCCAGAAATGTAATCAATGCAAAAGGAAACTATAACCAATATAAAATACAAATGTTTGGGTATATTATTGATCAATAAGGCAGTTGTGGGTACAAATACAAACACACATATCTCTACTATAGTCTAGAGGGGCTTAAGAAATTGTTTGAAATTGACACAATTGTTTCTGTGGTCACGGCAAATGTTCTCATAACACAAAACCTGATTATAGAATTGTTGTATAAAACATTCGCCTGATCTTTAAATGTTCTCTGAATGTTTCATAAGGTTGTGGAAACAGTCTGGGGACATGACAAAAGATATGTTCCCAAAACACAAAAACTGTCCAGTTGTGCAGATTATTCTACAATGTCTCTTTTAAGGTGCAAAAAAATGCACCTGATTTTGCAAGAATGTTCATAGAACACATTTTGTCTGTTCTTTAAGGTTTACCAGAATGTTTCATTAGGTTATGAGAACAGTCTGGTGGGAACATCACAAAAGATACAGTCAGATCCAAAAGTATTGGGACAGTGACACATTGTTTTTTGTTTTGGCCCTGTACTCCAGCTTTTTGGATTTGAAATGATACTATGAGGTTAAAGTGCAGACTGTCATCTTTAATTTGAGGGTATTTTAATCCATATCGGGTGAACCGTTTAGAAATGTCAGCACTTTTTATACATAGTCCCCCAATTTTAGGGGAGCAAAACTATTGGGCCAAATTCACTTAGAGTATATGTGTATTAAAGTAGTCCTAGCATGCAATGTCTACACTGAATGCTTAACTGTTCAATTCCACGATGAAGTTCAAACAAACTGTCCTCCTTAGCTGATAGCAATTCCAACAATGTACTCAATTCCAACATTTTAAAATAACTGTCTTCAAAGTAATGACTCGGGACATCGGGTTTGATATGAAAGCTTATTTTAGTAATAATACCTGTTCACGTTACATTTAACAACTTTAGATTCTACAGAGAAATGGAAGTAAGATGCTAGCGAAAAGGTCAGCTTAATCACTTTACACCTGCACATAACTGGCGCGTTCTCTCTCTCATTCCTGTCGCAAGGCATTCTGGAACTTGCGGTCAAAAGCGTAATTCAATACTAACCAATACAATTACATATGTAAATAACTGTAAAGAAATGTCTTTAGATACAGCTCAATGAATTAACTTAACTCTGTAACACATTAAAGTTACAACAGCTACAGTTTTCAACCACTAGATAGAGCACATCTAAGCTACTCTAGCCACAATGGTAGAAACATTAAAAAAACATCTGTGGCAACAGTATCATAACACCAGCACATGATAAATCACTATCAGAAAATGGTTTGTGTGGTAATCATTTCTTTATTCATGTTTTTATGTACTGGTGACATATCATGCATTGTAATTATTGTATACATTGTAATGGACAGATATGATTTGTGTAAAATACTTTTTTGAAGGTTGTATTGGTTATGATGAGCTAATGCTAAGCTATTTGCTAGCTTTTTGTGGAGCCATGTTTGTTGACATCACGTAAATGTTTGTCAGGCCAAAGATGTTATAGCAAAATGAGGTAAAGGAATGGTTCACTCATCTTTCGAGTCAACTTCCGGAAGTGAATGATGGTAGTTGACTCGCTCCCTTCACCTTTAACATGTATACTGCAAACAGATCCAACTTATCTTGTCACCTCTTCTTATCTTTTGTTGACGCAGTAAAACAAACATGGCGGCATGCACAATCTCTACTCATCATGGGATTACTTTCGGCTTTTAGTGTTTTACTCAATTATTTTGATCACTGGTAAGATCACCAGTGATGTGATGAATTGTGAATATTAATTGCTACTAATTCATTCATATTATGGTTTATATCAGCCGAGAGTTGGATAAATTTGACCGCTTTTGTTAGCTCACTCTTTGCTAAATTAGCGCTAGGACTAATTTAGCCTACATTTTCCAATTTGGATGAGTTATGTATCAATAATATCAGTCTGGCAATTCCCTCATCACCTGAGAGGCATTCCAAAACAAATGAACAGGAATTACTTATTTTGTTGTTGCTATTTATAGTTTCTTATTTTCACTTTACAAAGAAAACCTCACAGTGACAACAAACATCCAAACATCCAATCCATTAAACAATAGAAGGGGGAAGGTGGAGCCTTCTATTTCTCCTAACTAGTTATCCTAACCTGCCACATTAATTATTCTAAGAGGAGCAGAGGTTATCTATACAGCCTTCAGACATGCATAAGTGCACAATTTCTAAGTGGCTTTTGTGACATAGGCAACTTTTTAATCAGAAACAATTTCTTAAGAATTTATGAAATGTTGGTAACTGTAAACAGTTTGTAAATTGAGTAAAACTGTAGCTAGATAGTAGTATATCTACGTACAAACCTGTTCTACATATAGGGGCGGCAGGTATCCTAGTGGTTGAAGCGTTGGGCCAGTAACCGAAAGGTTGGTGGATCGAATCCCCGAGCTGACAAGGTACAGTTAACCCACTGTCCCTAGGATGTCATTGTAAATAAGAATGTGTTCTTAACTGACTTGCCTAATTTAATAAAGGTTAACAAAAAGAATCCACAGCAGTCTCCGTAGCCATTCATTCTCCTCTTTATATCGAGGTATTTCCTCCTGGTACTTAGCAACTGATTTCTCAACTGCACCAGAAATCTCCACCTTAGCTGATGTTAATATAGACATTTTTCAGTGGACTGAGAGGTATTCAGCTTTCTACACAAGGAAAGAATGGTGTTCAGAAACAAACAAACCTACGTCCAGAAGGTGAGGGGGAGAAGAGAGAGAGAGAAAGAGAAAAGAATGGTGCACCTGGAGGAAGGAGGCATAATGAAGCCAGAGGGTAATGTGAAGAGAGAGGGGGAAAGGAAGAGTGAAAAGGGGTAGAAAATAAAGGAGTGAGATAGGCAAAGCAGAATGGTGCTTGTGGCCAGGTTGTACGGCTCAATTACAGTAGATAGGATTTTGAAAAGAGAGAGGAATAGGACTCACTCTCTTGCTCATCTACGTAGCATCAGCAGCAACAAAGAGAGATGACAAGAGGATGAAAATAGACAGGAGAGGCAGAGATGTTTGAGGTGTTGTAATTATGAAAGGCCCAATTCCGTCAGGCCAAGTACAGAGACACAGTATCAGATCATACACACCAAATACTCTCACTACTTTAGCCCTGTCTATAAATACTGTAGTCGTTTCAAGTAATGTATTGTAGTTCGAGAGATGTCTTAACTCGTCTTGTCTTCTGTTTTAGCACCGACCAACCTCTGCCGCTCTCACCTCGTATATACACACTAGTATCAGAATCCGCTTCTGCAAATGAATGCGTGCATTTAATGTCCCACCTCTTCCCATTTTTAAATGTGCATGAATTTAAACCAATCTCACCTGACCACTGTCCCTCTAACACATTCCGGTGGGCTCGGGTTGGCTGA
Source organism: Oncorhynchus nerka (assembly GCF_034236695.1). NCBI lineage: Eukaryota > Metazoa > Chordata > Actinopteri > Salmoniformes > Salmonidae > Oncorhynchus > Oncorhynchus nerka. The sequence goes on along the minus strand of NC_088423.1, from coordinate 36,371,557 downwards.
GGGAAGCAGAAAACAAGTCACTAGAAGCGGAGAAAATAGCTGGGCAAAGCGGAAAAAATTACCACTCTTCAGGGTAGTCATTGCAGATTAGGATTAGATTCTGTTTATTGGAAGGTTTATGCCGCGAGTGTCTGAATGAAGGGTTAATGGGCAGATAAAGGGCAGGATATCTCCTGACTGGAATAGCTGGATCAAATGTCAAATGTGAAAGAGAGTACTGCTTGTGTTCTCAACAGTACAACATTGAGCCTGTGAGCTAATTATCTGTGTGGACAGACGCACATAGCATAAATGGTATAGTAGCATCTGTCAACAGTCTGCGGGGATACTACAACTAATGAGGAGCATTGTTCTAGGATGCATGTTTTCATCACTGATTATTTGGACAAGTCACAATTTCATAGGTCTTTTGAATTTTGCTGTTGTAAAACAACTAAGATTAAAAATAGGGTAACCTACAAGTCACCTTTAACCATCCCAACACTGAATATCACAACCATCATTACAAGTGACTTGTAGCCGAAGCTATCACTTCCGTGTGATTTATATCTATATTTCCCCATTTCAGGGGTATAACAAGCACAGGCAAAATCCTAGAGGAAAACCTGGTTCAGTCTGCTTTCCACCAGACACTGGTGGATTAATTCACCTTTCAGCAGGACAATAACCTAAAACACAAGGCCAAATCTACACTGGAGTTGCTTACCAAGAAGAGAGTGAATTTTCCATTGTCATTATGGAGTATTGGGTGTAGATGGGTGAGACAAATGTGTATTTAATCCATTTTGAATTCAGGCTGTAACACAACAACGTGGACTAAGTCAAGGGGTATGAATACTTTCTGATGGCGCTGTAGGTTAGCCCACAGCAAAAACTATATTTTTCAAACACATTTTTGTTGTTGTCTGCTAGTTTTAGTCAATTACAAAACTACATTTAATAAAAGTAAAAACATGTCTAAAGATTACTTTTAAAAATTGCCTGCTCCAAAGTGTTCTCACTACTTAGAAAAACATTATATTATAGGGCTTCCCTCATGCCCCTTTCATGCATTTACAAGCATCCTCATGAGTGAGTGCAAGCTAGCTACTGACTGAAACTTTAAGCTAGCCAATACCAACAACACAAATAAACAGACTCTACAGCTTCAAGTAGTGAGTGGAGTTACAAATGGACTATGCTAAACAACTTAAATGTCTTACCTGTGATTAAAGGTTGAGACCGAGTCTGCGTCTCTCACATAGGTAGGCAGACCATTCCATAAAAATTGAGCTCTATAGGAGAAAGCCCTGCCTCCAGATGTTTGCTTAGAAATTCTAGGGACAATTAGGAGGCCTGCGTCTTGTGACCATAGCATACTTGTAGGTATGTACGCAGGACCAAATCGGAAAGATAGGTAGGAGCAAACCCATGTAATGCTTTGTAGGTTGGCAGTAAAACCTTGAAATCAGCCCTTGCCTTAACAGGAAGCCAGTGTAGGGAGGCTAGCACTGGAGTAATATGATACATTTTTGGGGGTTCTAGTCAGGATTCTAGCAGCCGTATTTAGCACTAACTGAAGTTTATTTTGTGCTTTATCCGGGTAGCCGGAAAGTAGAGCATTGCAGTATTCTAACCTAGAAGTAACAAAAGCATGGATACATTTTTCTGCATAATTTTTGGACAGAAATTTTCTGATTTTTGCAATGTTATGTAGATGGAAAAAAGCTGTCCTTGAAACAGTCTTGATATGTTTGTCAAAAGAGAGATCAGGGACCAGAGTAACGCCGAGGTCCTTCACAGTTTTATTTGAGACGACTGTACAACCGTCAAGATTAATTGTCAGATTCAACAGATCTCTTTGTTTCTTGGGACCTAGAACAAGCATCTCTGTTTTGTCTGAGTTTAAAATAACTTCCTTATGTCTGAAACACAGGCTTCTAGCGAGGGCAATTTTGGGGCTTCACCATGTTTCACTGAAATGTACAGCTGTGTGTCATCCGCATAGCAGTTAAAGTTAACATTATGTTTTCGAATGACATCCCTAAGAGGTAAAATATACAGTGAAAACAATAGTGGTCCTAAAAAGAAAACTTGAGGAACACCGAAATGTACAGTTGATTTGTTAGAGGACAAACCATTCACATAGACAAACTGATATCTTTCCGACAGATAAGATCTAAACCAGGCCAGAACTTGTCCGTGTAGACCAATTTGGGTTTCCAATCTCTCCAAAAGAATGTGGTGATCGATGGTATCAAAAGCAGCACTAAGGTCTAGGAGCACGAGGACAGATGCAGAGCCTCGGTCTGACGCCATTAAAAGGTAATTTACCACCTTCACAAGTGCAGTCTCAGTGCTATGATGGGGGATGCCTGCTAATTATCTATAGGCTATGTTTCAACTTGTCAATTTAAAATGATTTTCTAACAACAGTTTGAATTGAGGTGTGTTCTGCCTCCTCATTAATTCACATAGAATCAAAGTAAGTTCAAAGTATCAAAGTAAGTTCTTTATTTTCTGTATATTGTGTTGTCGTTTCTACTGTAGGTGCATACAGTATGTATGTATCGATGTATGTATGGAGCATAATGTATTTACAGTTTTATTCACATGTTTTCAAGTACTGGTGACAAATAATGCATTCTGATGCATTCTGATGCACTATGTACTTCCGGCGCCGACAGAGATGGCCGCCTCGCTTCGCGTTCCTAGGAAACTATGCAGTTTTTATTTTTTTTACATGTTATTTCTTACATTGGTACCCCAGGTCATCTTAGGTTTCATTACATACAGTCGAGAACAACTACTGAATATAAGAGCAGCGTCAACTCACCATCAGTATGACCAAGAATATGACTTTCCCGGAGCAGATCCTGTGTTCTGCCTTCCACCCAGGACAACGGAATGGATCCCAGCCTGCGACCCAAAACAACGACGTCGTAAAAGAGGCAAACGAAGCGGTCTTCTGGTCAGGCTCCGGAGACGGGCACATCGCGCGCCACTCCCTAGCATACTACTCGCCAATGTCCAGTCTCTTGAAAAAAAGGTTGATGAAATCCGAGCAAGGGTAGCATTCCAGAGGGACATCAGGGACTGTAACGTTCTTTGCTTCACGGAAACATGGTTCACTCGAGAGACGCTATCGGAGTCGGTGCAGCCAGCTGGTTTCTCCACGCATCGCGCCGACAGAAACAAACATCTTTCTGGTAAGAAGAGGGGCGGGGGCGTATGCTTTATGGTTAACGAGACGTGGTGTTGTCACAACAACATACAGGAACTCAAGTCCTTCTGTTCACCTGATTTAGAATTCCTCACAATCAAATGTCGACCGCATTATCTACCAAGGGAATTCTCTTCGATTTTAATCACAGCCGTATATATTCCCCCCCAAGCAGACACATCGATGGTTCTGAACGAACTTTATTTGACTCTTTGCAAACTGGAATCCACACATCCTGAGGCTGCATTCATTGTAGCTGGAGATTTTAACAAGGCTAATCTGAAATCAAGACTCCCTAAATTGTATCAGCATATCGATTGCGCAACCAGGGCTGGTAAAACCTTGGATCATTGCTATTCTAACTTCCGCGATGCATATAAGGCCCTCCCCCGCCCTCCTTTCGGAAAAGCTGACCACGACTCCATTTTGTTGCTCCCTGCCTACAGACAGAAGCTAAAACAAGAAGCTCCCACGCTGAGGTCTGTTCAACGCTGGTCCGACCAATCTGATTCCACGCTCCAAGACTGCTTCCATCACGTGGAATGGGATATGTTTCGTATTACGTCAAACAACAACATTGACAAATACGCTGATTCGGTGAGGCGCAGCAGCGCCTCTTCAACCTCAGGAGGCTGAAGAAATTTGGCTTGTCACCAAAAGCACTCACAAACTTCTACAGATACACAATCGAGAGCATCCTGTCGGGCTGTATCACCGCCTGGTACGGCAACTGCTCCACCCACAACCGTAAGGCTCTCCAGGGGGTAGTGAGGTCTGCACAACGCATCACCGGGGGCAAACTACCTGCCCTCCAGGACACCTACACCACCCGATGTTACAGGAAGACCATAAAGATCATCAAGGACATCAACCACCCGAACCACTGCCTGTTCACCCCGCTATCATCCAGAAGGCGAGGTCAGTACAGGTGCATCAAAGCTGGGACCGAGAGACTGAAAAACAGCTTCTATCTCAAGGCCATCAGACTGTTAAACAGCCACCACTAACATTGAGTGGCTGCTGCCAACACACTGTCATTGACACTGACCCAACTCCAGCCACTTTAATAATGGGAATTGATGGGAATTGATGTAAAATATATCACTAGCCACTTTAAACAATGCTACTTAATATAATGTTTACATACCCTACATTATTTATCTCATATGTATACGTATATACTGTACTCTATATCATCTACTGCATCTTTATGTAATACATGTATCACTAGCCTCTTTAAACTATGCCACTTTGTTTACATACTCATCTCATATGTATATACTGTACCCGATACCATCTACTGCATCTTGCCTATGCCGCTCTGTACCATCACTCATTCATATATCTTTATGTACATATTCTTTATCCCTTTACACTTGTGTGTATAAGGTAGTAGTTTTGGAATTGTTAGCTAGATTACTCGTTGGCTATTACTGCATTGTCGGAACGAGAAGCAGAAGCATTTCGCTACACTCGCATTAGCATCTGCTAACCATGTGTATGTGACAAATAAAATTTGATTTGATTGTTGCATATATTGTAATGGAAACCTATGATGTGTGTAAAATACTTTCTTGAAGGTGGTTCTGATTATAATGAGCTAATGCTAAGCTATTTGCACAGTGTCTCCTGACCCCTCCTGGCTCAGCCTCCAGTATTTATGCTACAGTAGTTTATGTGTCGGGGGGCTAGGGTCAGTTTGTTATATCTGGAGTACTTCTCCTGTCCTATTCGGTGTCCTGTGTGAATTTAAGTGTGCTCTCTCTAATTCTCTCTTTCTTTCTCTCTCTCGGAGGACCTGAGCCCTAAGACCATGCCTCAGGACTACCTGACATGATGACTCCTTGCTGTCCCCAGTCCAGCTGACCGTGCTGCTGCTCCACTTTCAACTGTTCTGCCTTATTATTATTCGACCATGCTGGTCATTTATGAACATTTGAACATCTTGGCCATGTTCTGTTATAATCTCCACCCGGCACAGCCAGAAGAGGACTGGCCACCCCACATAGCCTGGTTCCTCTCTAGGTTTCTTCCTAGGTTTAGGCCTTTCTAGGGAGTTTTTCCTAGCCACCGTGCTTTTACACCTGCATTGTTTGCTGTTTGGGGTTTTAGGCTGGGTTTCTGTACAGCACTTTGAGATATCAGCTGATGTACGAAGGGCTATATAAATACATTTGATTTGATTTGCCAGATATGTGGCGCCATGTTTGTTGACATTATACAATGCATTCTGGATGTAACGTAAACGTCTGTCAGACCAAATATGTCATGATGAGGTGAAGGAATGGTTCACTCATCTTTCGGGTAAACTTCCGGAAGTGAATGATCATAGACAACACACCCCCTTCAACATGCATGCAAATATATAAACAGACTCCAAACGCATCTTGTCTGCTCTTATTATCTTTGGTTGATGCGAAAAAACAAGTATGGCTGTGCGCACAAACTACCCATTGATGGATTACTTTCAATTTCTAGAAAATGTTTAACTCAATTATTTGATCAATGGTGAGCTCACCCGTGATGTGGTTAATTATAAATATTAATTGCTATTAGCTCATTCATATTGTAGTTTCTGTCAGCGGAGAGTTATATAAATATCCCTCTAATGGTGTGGGAACTGTGCTTTGGCAAAGTGGGTGGGGTTATATCCTTCCTGTTTGGCCCTGTCCGGGGGTGTCCTCGGATGGGGCCACAGTGTCTCCTGACCCCTCCTGTCTCAGCCTCCAGTATTTATGCTGCAGTAGTTTATGTGTCGGGGGGCTAGGGTCAGTTTATTATATCTGGCGTACTTCTCCTGTCCTATTCGGTGTCCTGTGTGAATCTAAGTGTGTGTTCTCTAATTCTCTCCTTCTCTCTTTCTTTCTCTCTCTTGGAGGACCTGAGCCCTAGGACCATGCCCCAGGACTACCTGACATGATGACTCCTTGCTGTCCCCAGTCCACCTGGCCGTGCTGCTGCTCCAGTTTCAACTGTTCTGCCTTATTATTATTCGACCATACTGGTCATTTATGAACATTTGAACATCTTGGCCATGTTCTGTTATAATCTTCACCCGGCACAGCCAGAAGAGGACTGGCCACCCCACATATGCTCTCTCTAATTCTCTCTTTCTTTCTCTCTCTCGGAGGACCTGAGCCCTAGGACCATGCCCCAGGACTACCTGACATGATGACTCCTTGCTGTCCCCAGTCCACCTGACCGTGCTGCTGCTCCAGTTTCAACTGTTCTGCCTTATTATTATTCGACCATGCTGGTCATTTATGAACATTTGAACATATTGGCCATGTTCTGTTATAATCTCCACGCGGCACAGCCAGAAGAGGACTGGCCACCCCACATAGCCTGTTTCCTCTCTAGGTTTCTTCCTAGGTTTTGGCCTTTCTGGGGAGTTTTTCCTAGCCACCGTGCTTCTACACCTGCATTGCTTGCTGTTTGGGGTTTTAGGCTGGGTTTCTGTACAGCACTTTGAGATATCAGCTGATGTACGAAGGGCTATATAAATAAATTTGATTTGACATAAATATGACCTCTTGTGTTATGTCAATCTTTCCTCAGTTAGCGCTAGGACAAATGTAGCCTACATTTTCTGGTTTGGATGATTGTGTTCTGCTGTAGCTACTTCTGTGAATGTCTGAACATTGCATCCAAAAATAAACTGGTCACATTGTGGACATAACTTTGTAAGGACTGTGTTTGTGCAAAATGTTTCTGCGAAAAAACAGTGGCCAGCTCAAATGCTAATTGTTGCATCAATCGAAACTGGCCGTTCTAAATAAGCGTTCTAATCACACTGGTTTGAGCGTATGCTCCAGGGACCACTGTAGAATGATCACACCCATTTGTTGGTATGTGTGAAAAGGTTAATCAAAACACATACAAATTCATGCAATACCCATTCTGAAAGATTATGATACATAATAAATATACAAAAACGAATCCAGGTTCAATGCAATAATATTTTGGGGATTTAAAGGACGAATGCAGCCATTTCAATATCAATCTCAACTCATTTCAACAAACAGCATATGAAGAAGATGGGAACATCTGAATAACTCAAATTGTGTTTTGTGCCCTTATTGACCATATTACACACACACACACACACACACACACACACACACACACACACACAACCCCACTGGTATTCCATGGTGGCGCAGAGGGTTAATGATCTGGTTGCAGGTTCAATCCCACATATTCTTTAAACATGTTTCTAATGAAAATAAACTATGAAATTGAGGCTCAGATACACTATGAAAATAGATGTCTTCATTTCATCCAGATGTTCAGTATAAATCCAGTCAAATGCAGAATTTAGAATAACCCTAAAAAACAACATTGTGTAAAAATGTAAATATACTTTTTTTGGCATCCAACATAATTCCTACTTTGAGACGCTTGACATGGTTATCCTAGATAAAGGACATGTTTTAGAAAAGTAAGCAATATGCAAACATGATTGCCATTGCTAGCTAAATAGCTAAAACGGTTAACTAGCAACAAACACCTTAAGAAGATTTTTAATAAGTTATTTGAGAAGTTTGTAAATAAATCATTAAATATTAAGATATTGTTGAGGAATTGCACTTCCAAACGTATTTTTTTCTTAATAAGCTTCTTAAGTTTACGTAACAAAACTAAGGCGGTAAAGTGCAATTCCTTAACAATATCTTAAGATTTAATGATTTAAATAAAGGATAATTTTTTTAAAAAAATTTTCTTCTTAAAATTTAGATACTGTAGCTATCTAGCTAGCAATGGCAAAAATGTTAGCATATTTTTTACTGAAATTACTGTTCTAAAACATTTTCTTGGTTTTAAAAGAATCAACACTGAAACTTTCAGATGAAGTCTGTGAGTGAATTGTTAAATTGCTTTCATTAGCTTATTCTCTCACTGCCCTGAATATTTCCAATAACCATTCCAATACATTTATTTTCAAGCATCTAGTTTATTCTTATTGTTTTGCAAAAGGAGAAACATTTTCAATAAGCTTTTTGAGGAATACCAACTTTGCTTTACTTTCTTCATAAGTCTACAGTTGAGAAAAAAAGTGCAGTTAAGAAGACATTCCTTCTTAAACCCTGGCTTACGAACAAAACATTGCAGGTTCAAACCCCATTTGAAGATTGTCAACACAAAGTGTAAATATTTTGTTTCTATGAGTAAATGCTATACAAATGTCCTATGAATTCATCTAAAATGAATTCATCTAAAATGGCATGTCTATCAGCTTCTAGTGGTCCTACAATACATCCACAAATCTGGAGAGAAACATATTGCGGATGTATTCGAATCTGCTTTAAGGAGCTACACATTTATATGTTGAGAATGTTGTGGTAATATTAGGTAAAATAATTAAATAAAACATTTATGAGCACCTCCAAGACAAGGACAAATGTACATTGTATGAACATCAATGGAGCAATGTTAAATCTAAAACCAATATGCTATGAATGTTATAAAAACGGAGTTATTTGGAACTTGTAGAACATTATACAACATTGTGGGAATGTTCTGTGCTACCTTCGTGAATGTCACAATAATATTCTTGCAACATTAAGGGAATGTCCATTGCAACCTAACTTAAACACTGCATGAATGACATTGCATATAAACATATTTTCTGTTCTGGGAAAGTTCGTGCAACTTTGGGGAATTGTTTTATGTAAACTTTGCATAATCATAAACATGACTAGACAGCTTTTGTGACATGAGAACATTTGCCGCAACATAAGGAATGTTCTGGGAACTTTTGGTTTGCTGGGAAAAACATTAGTGGCACATTGTGTTAATAAATTACTTGGAAACCTAATGAGAACTTATGGGAAATGTTTATTGGTGGTTACAAATTTTTGTGAATATTAGGAGAACATTGTTATCAAAAACAATATTTGAATATTTTTGGGATGTTATCATCCTAATGTTAAAACCCTAACTAGAACTTAATGGGAATCTTAACTAACTAATGTTCTGGGCATGCTCCCAGTATGCTGGGATGAGTCTGAAACAGGAAATGTTCAAATCAGTAGCTGTCGCAGAAATATCCTCTGACGTACCATGGCATGTTCACTACATGTACATTATGTTTACAATAACTCTCATTAGAGGCTTCAGATCTACCTACAGATCAAGCTCTTTAAATAGATCTTTACTCTAATTGACAATCATTCCCAGAAAAGAAAATGTAACACAGTAGGGCTTACAGCAGCGTGAGATACTTAAGAGTTCTAAATTGTTTCTTTCATACAAGACCACTGCAGTATATCTGAATAAAGTTGGACTAACTAACCATATGTGTGAGTGTGCCTCTGTAACGCCTCCACAATGGCATTATGATGACCCTATCCTACACTGAAGTTCTTTATGGAAAGCACTTAGCCTGTCCTTTAGATGTAAAATATGCCCTCTACCTCTACAATGATAGCACTCCTTTGTAATCCAATTACTCGACTCATTTACTGCTCTTGAACTAATGCATTTCCCCCAAACCCAATTCTCAGGCTCTAGCCAAATGGATATGACCCTTCTCTGTGGTTCTATAAAGTGTGTAATGTGGGGTAATCTAAGCGTCCATTGCTGCAAAGGGCTTATTGACTTTTAGAGGGTCACTTTGAGCACGAAGAGTTTTAGAGAGATTCATGAGAGCACAACTTCACTTCCAAGGACAGTAGGATGATACTGACTTGGGCACAAAAGAGAGATTTAGGGAGAGTAACATGCTGACCAGACCAGACACGTCGTGTGCATGAGCGTCGCAAAATAAATGTAGAAATCCATCAATTATTGCACCCACACTGCTCACGTGCGCCAACGAGCATCTGCGCTGCGAAGGGCTAAAATAGAAATCAGTTCTATTTCTGACGCAGAGCTCGCTGCAAGTCCTGCCTCTCCCATCTCCTCATTGGTTTATAGAAGCAGGAACCCACGTGCCATCTCCTCATTGGTTATACCCACGTGGGTGATTGAAAGACGAAATGTTTTGATGGTCGTCGTGGTAATACTATGAAAGTGTAGATGCCAATCCCCATATAAGTTCAAAAATGAAAAAGCCTGGAAGGAGGAGAGATGACTAGAAATTATTCAGTTGACCGTTTAATGTGTGGATTAATTGTCGGAGTAGAGGACCTTGTGCATTTCAGGTAAAATAACAACTCAATGTTTATATCCCAGGACAAATTAGCTAGCAAGTGCAAGCTAACGAGCTAAATTGCCATACATGTTTAATGCTTTTCGACCTGTCCCCAAATTAATGTCATTGGTTCAGAGTTTGTTTTGATATTTTAACCTGCGTGTCGTGATCGCGTTTGGTGTAGGGGGATAAAATAAATGTATGTACAATAGCGCACGATGGCACAAACGCACAGCCGGTTTGTGTTCCGTGTCAGCCCCATACTCTGATTCAATATTCACATCATAAGAAGGAATTCCCTTCGACCACGCCCACAAATTGGGGAAAACAAACAGTGTTTCCTACTGACCACCATTGTAAAAGAGCAAACGATTTTTAGTTACACAGAAATAACAAAAAAGTGCCAAAAAGCTGCTGCTGTTCAAAAATCCCGACTTACAGTTAGCAAATTAATTATTCCAAGTAGGGAAATAGAGCCTGCGAGAATAACCCTCGGGATTTAGGCTATTGTGGTGTGGGAAATGTGGGGACTAATGATCTTGTTGGCTGACAAAAAGTAAATGCCCCCAGTTCTGAATCAGAGAGGTGTGGGGGGCTGCCATAATCAACATCCACATCTACAGCACCCGGGGAACAATGGGTTAGCTACCTTTCTCAGGGGCAGAACAACAGAACACATTGTCAGCTCAGGGATTCGATCAAGCAACCTTTCGGTGACTGGCCCAATGCTCTAACCACTTGGTTACCTTCCGCGCATCATTATCAAATGCTTGTCAAATTGTAAATGAGAGACTATTGGAAAGTGTACAGCCTGAAAGAGTTCATGCCTTTCTAGCTACTTTTTTCAAATCCTCATTAGTCTCATCATGCAGCCTTACAATGTATTACAAATCTAAACATACAGCCCAACAGTTGTAGAACAGCTAAAGCTACATTAATAACACTAAATTAAGCATACACAGTTTAAGTCGGAAGTGTATATACACCTTAGACAACTACATTTAAACTCAGTTAGGATCACCACTTTATTTAAGAATGTGAAATGTCAGAAAAATAGTAGAGAGAAGGATTTATTTCAGCTATTATTTCTTTCATCACATTCCCAGTGGGGCAGAAGTTTACATATACTCAATTAGAATTTGGTAGCATTGCCATTAAATTGTTTAACTTGGGTAAAATGTTTCACGTAGCATTCCACAAGCTTCCCACAATAAGTTGGGTGAATTTTGGCCCATTCCTCCTGACAGAGCTGGAGTAACTGAATCAGGTTTGTAGGCCTCCTTGCTCACACACGCTTTTTCAGTTCTGCCCACGAATGTTCTATAAGATTGAGATCAGGGCTTTGTGATGGCCACTCTAATACCTTGACTTTGTTGTCCTTATGGCATTTTTCCACAACTTTGGAAGAATGCTTGGGGTCATTGTCAATTTGGAAGACCCATTTGCGACCAAGCTTTGTTGCTTCAATATATTCACATAATTTTCCTACCTCATGATGCCATCTATTTTGTGAAGTGCAGCAGTCCCTCCTGCACCAAGCCATGATGATGCTGCCAAACCCATGCTTCACGGTTGGGATGGTGTTCTTCGGCTTGCAAGCCTCCCCCTTTGTCCTCCAAACATAACAATGGTCATTATGGCCAAACAGCTCTATTTTTGTTTCAACAGACAAGAGGACATTTCTCCAAAATGTACAGTCTTTGTCCCCATGTGCAGTTGCAAACCGTAGTCTGGCATTTCATGGCGGTTTTGGAGCAGTGGCTTCTTCCTTGCTGAGCGGCCTTTCAGGTTAAGTCCATATAGGACTAGTTTTTACTGTGGATATAGACACTTTTGTACCGGTTTCCTCCAGCATCTTCACAAGGTCCTTCATTGTTGTTCTGGGATTGATTCGCACCTTTCGCACCAAAGTACGTTCATCTCTAAGAGCCAGAACGCGTCTCCTTCCTGAGCGGTATGATGGCTGCGCGGTCCCATGGTGTTTATACTTGCTTTCTATTGTTTGTACAAATTAACATGGCATCTTCAGGCATTTGGAAATTGCTCCCAAGGATGAACCAGGCTTGTGGAGGTCTAAAAAAATGTCAGAGGTCTTGGCTGTTTTCTTTAGATTTTCCCATGATGTTAAGCAAAGAGGCACTGAGTTTGAAACACATCTACAGGTACACCTCCAATTGACTCAAATGATGTCAATTGGCCTATCAGAAGCTTCTAAAGCCATGACATCATTTTCTGGAATTTTCCAAGCTGTTTAAAGGCACAGTCAGCTTAGTGTATGTAAACTTCTGACCCACTGGAATTGTGATACAGTGAATGATAAGTGAAATAATCTGTCTGTAAACAATTGTTGGAAGAATTGCTTGTGTCATGCACAATGTAGATGTCCTAACCGACTTGCCTAAAGTATAGTTTGTTTACAAGAAATTTGTGGAGTGGTTGAAAAACTAGTTTTAATGACTCCAACCTAAGTGTATGTAAACTTCCGACTTCAACTGTAGGAGTACCTATGGGTTGGTCCTGGACCAGAATGGAGGGTGGTATGCTGCTGGCTCATAGCGTGGAACTGAGAAAAATGGCTTCAACATGTTTTAATTGTCCAGCCAAATTAATTATAGGAAGATCATTGGAGATGTTGCCTTACTATGAGTACAGTTTTTATTCATATTGACCCTGACATGTCCTTTGAGCAGTTACTGCCTTCTTCCTTGGCATGATATGTTACAAAATTAAAGGGTAATACCAACTCAAAGAGCAGTATCTGCCATTTTCATTTGTTAGTTTACTATACTTCTCATCTATGCTATTAATAAAAGAGCTGTGTAATTACTAACAGTGTAACAGAGTTGAAGCTGCATCCTTTGCGTGTCTTCCACTAAGATACGAGTTGTATTTACATGGAGATGTGGGTTCTGCGTCAGTCACATTATATACTGTGTTTTACAAGTAGCTCATGTCTTGTTATAAAAATAAATGTGAAAAGCAGCCCTGCAATTGTTTTAATTAAATTAAATGATTACCTATCTTGTAATATAAAATGATGGAATATGATAGAAGTATGAGGTAGGGTAATACTAATTATAAAACATTACAATGAGATTGCTAATTAATAAAAACATTAAATCAATTTATCAATCTTACATAGACAATTTCGAAGAAATAACAGCTTTAAGAATTCATTGTAAACATATTTACATTTTCATAATATTCACAAGAGGACACAAATTAATGACATTTAGCTACAATTGATAAAATGCTGAATAGTTACATTTAATTTAAGTAACATTTCATTTTTAAGTAAAACATCTTCAGTGCTCATTCTCAGCAAAGCCAAGGCATTCCAGAAGTGCCTTCGATTTGCAGGCATCAGAGAACACAGCTTGGTGATGTCCATCTTCTTCCACTCTTCTATCCCTCTATCCTGTGTTTGTAGTGCCGAGGGTGTCTCTAGAGTGACTTTCTTCATGATAAAGTCAAGCTCTGTGAAGTCCTTTTCTTCATGGGAGACTTCAAAGAAGAGGTTCCTGGATCCACGCCTCACCTGGATCTCAGCCATCTCTGCCATCTTTGGTGCTGCTGCCATCTTCAGCTTCACGATGGAATGGCCAGCTTTACATGCCAGGATGTTTTCCTTTTTCTTTTCTTTTCGACAACCTCCAACCTGCCTGCGTTGGAAGTGGCTACCACATGGAGGAAGTCCATGAATTCATATGCCAAATCTCCAGGTCAAGATTTAATTTCCTGTTCCACACCATGGTGGAAACTGTCTGCACTCATGAAGGTGTGTCCCGGCTCGAAGAACTTGAGGGTGATTTCCTCCATAAAAGTTGAGTCGGCATTGACAACACTCACCAGTGATGTTAGTGGATTGGCAGGCTTGGGTTTCCATGGCCTCATTCTCCCTGTGCTCCATCTTCAGATGATGGCTCGCACTCCTCCTCTCCAAGCTTCATAAAGCTGATGTTCCTTCCCTTTACTGCCTTGCAATACAGTAGGTTTCATAAACGCAGCTGGCATTTTTGTTCTACTCTTTGTAGTCATTATGCATGAACCGAATATTGACGTCACTCGGTAGGTAGAGGTGTGCTCTCTTCTGTAGTGGCTGATTTGGGGATTTTTTTTATTTTTAGTTTTTTTTACCTTTATTTTAGTAGGCAAGTCAGTTAAGAACAAATTCTTATTTTCAATGACGGCCTAGGAACAGTGGGTTAACTGCCTGTTCAGGGGCAGAACGACAGATTTTGTACCTTGTCAGTCGGGGATTTGAACTTACAACCTTTCGGTTACTAGTCCAATGCTCTAACCCCTAGACTAACCACTAGGCTACCCTGCCGCCCCATGGAAGGACTCAATGTGTTGCAGGATTGGATTCATGTTCAATTTGCTCGCTGAAGCTTTCTTTCCCCTATGATCCTTTGGTGGAATCAGTTTGGTGCTGATTGACTTGCCCATCATCGTGATAATCAGCTTGTCACTTTTGGGGTGGTAGCCCAATGTTGTCAGAAAAAACACTTTGCAAACCTGTTGTGCAGAACCGCTCTGGTTTGGGAGATGGTACACCAATGACCTGCTGCATCTACTGTCAGCGCCAGCAGTGATATTTCTCTTAGATTGCTGTGCCACCATATGGAAGATCCATGTCCTCTTCTCCTTATACTTCATCTCCAAATATTGTTATTTCCCATACATTTCCCATATTTCCTTTTGCTTAACCTCTGAAATATTCTGAGTACAGTGCCTCTTGTATTTGGGACCACATGGCTTACCCATTGGTGGAATATTGGATTTCTTGTTTGATAGTACATCTGGAGTTTTGTCTATGGACTCAGATGTCACTTGTGCTGGAACATCCAACTCTGAAGGTGGATGATAATCCTCATTATCCTCATCGGCAATTGATTTCTCATCTAGTAGACTGATGTCTAAGGAGTCAGAGACCACCCACTGGTTCTCTATTTCTTCAAATAGTGTTGACACTGTGACTTCAGTTGAAGGGGGCAGATCAGGAATTTTTGTTGGAATGTGGCCCTCACAATCAACTGAAATAAATAGAGCAAATAATCAGGAACATGCACCCTAATGATTATTTTCTGTCAAGGATGATAATTATTAATATTGACATTTTGTGGTGTGCAGACATGATCATAATCCTTTTCAGTTATTCTATTCTATAATTATAGGATATAATCAATATTGATTTTAACTTGTTAAAACATTATCATGTTAATTTTCATGGTCATAAGTCAGTTCATCTATTCATTTCATACCTTCTCCCAAAAAGGCTCTTAACTGTGCATCTTTATTTACAAATAAAACAAATTGCATGGATGGACATTAACAGAAATAAAACCTAGTATTGACGTCACTGGCTAGAAATCGTGTGTATGGTGTAATGATTCATAGAAACCATCAGATACAATTTCAGAGTATAATTCTTTATACGGCTAATAGATTGAAGCTAGTATCA
Organism: Oncorhynchus nerka; assembly: GCF_034236695.1. Taxonomy (NCBI): domain Eukaryota; kingdom Metazoa; phylum Chordata; class Actinopteri; order Salmoniformes; family Salmonidae; genus Oncorhynchus; species Oncorhynchus nerka. Next base: position 36,355,756 of record NC_088423.1, on the reverse strand, counting down.
TTTGTGGATCTCCTCTTATGAGAGCAGGTTAGTCTATGCTCGCTCACTAGCTAGTTAGCTAACTTCATTTTGATCTACTTAGCTAGCTAGTTCTTACCAGTGTCGGCGTTTCAGAGTAAGTTCAACCATCATTTTCCCCCGGGAATGCTGTGCCATGATGTTGTGTCGCTAGATTAGCATTGTATGTGTGTGTATCTGTCAGTCAGTGTCATACAGGTTCAATTGTTTCGCTGTCAGAATAAAATTATAGTTACTGCTATTTACCTTGGTTTCACAGTAACTTTTTGCAGTTACTGCTACTATGACCCCCACTTTCTCCAAAACACAATACAATAGAGGCAGAATACTTGTCCACATGATTAAGCCTGTATTTAATATAACAAACATGACTAACTAATTTTCGATTAAATGAGCAGTTACTGCCTTTGTGCTTGGTAGGGCAGTACAATTATCAACATTTCATCAATTGATAAGAAATGGTTTTTGATTAAAAGGTTGTCTGTGTCACAAAAGCCATTGTGCATTCAGGCTGTATAGATAACCTCTGCTTCTCTTGTTCCCTCAAGACTCCATGCAGCTTTCTTTCCCTGTCTCTGAAGAGGTGGTCGCTCCTGAGCAGGAGTTGAGCAGCAGTCTGTGGCAGGAGGACCAAGAGCTCATACAGGTTAAAGAGCAAAAGGAGGATCACAGGACCAGTCAGGAGGAAGAGGAGCTTCAAGAGGTCTCTGATAACAAAAACTTCATATTCAAGCTTCCCTGTGTGAAAATGTAATGTGATCGGGAGGACCCACTACAGTCCTTGACTCTTTCTCAAACCCAGATTGTAAAGAACAGAGAGTGACTCTAATCCAGTGGATCTTAAACCTTTTGGCCCTGTGACCAAACTAAAGGGTTTTGACAATCCCTGTGACCCTCCAAATAATCAAAGAATGCCTCCAGCTACAGCTCATCTGGAAGCAGTGATAAACCATTTGATCCTCACCCACGACAGGAGAAACACCCTTCCAAACCCAGCTGCCATGAATGTGGCAAAACATTTGCTCTGAAAACTGACCTGCAGAGGCACATGCCAAGAAGAGACCCAGCGAATGCCACTTTGGCAAAAAATACTACAACTCCACCTGAAGGAGCATGTCCAATGCTGTCACGTTAAGAAAACCTGCACCAGCCACATTTGTGGCAAGAACTTCAATTAGAACAAGAATCTAAACAGGAGAAAATACATTTAGCCATGGTGAATGTGGGAAAGCTTAAATCAAAAGATGACTCTAAACAAACATATTCTGAATCATGCCTTCATGGTCGAATTGCTGTAAAGAAACCACTACTAAAAGACACCAATAAGAAGAAGAGACTTGCTTGGGCCAAGAAACACAAGCAATGGACATAAGACCGGTGGAAAACTGTCTTTTGGTCTCATGAGTCCAAATTTATGATTTTTGGTTCCAACCGCTGTGTCATTGTGAGATGCAGAGTAGGTGAAATAATGATCTCTGCATGTGTAGTTCCTTGCACAAGGAGGTGTGATGGTGTGGGGGTGCTTTGCTGGTGATACTGTCAATGATTTATTTATAATTCAAGGCACACTTAACCAGCATGGTACCACAGCATTCTGCAGTGATACGCCATCCCATTTGGTTTGAGCTTAGTGGGACTATCATTTTTTTTCAACAGGACAATGATCCAGCACACCTCCACACCCAATTGTGATGGGATGGAATGGGATTAGTTGGACTGCAGAGTGAAGGAAAAGAAGCCAACAAGTGCCCAGCATATGTGGGAACTCCTTCAAGACTGATTTGAAAAGCATTCCAGGTGAAGCTGGTTGAGAGAATGCCAAGAGTGTGCAAAACTGTCATCAAGGCAAAGGGTGGCTACTTTGAGAAATCTTAAATAGAAAATATATTTTGATTGGTTTAACAATTTTTTGGTTACTACATGATTCCATGTGTTATTTCATAATTTTGATTAATTCACTATTATTCTACAATGTAGAAAATAGTCAAGATAAAGAATAGTGTGTCCAAACTTTTGCCTGGTACTGTATATATATATATATTTTTTTTTACATGGATTTAACCCTTTATTTTTGGGACTAAACAGTCTCCATTTAAACTGTAGTTCCATACATGTTTTCAACTGGTACTGGGGGACCTTCAGATGAGTCTTGTGTGGCCTGTGGGTGTCCTAGAGCACAAACAACCGGCATGTTCATGTTTGTAAGAGTCTCACCTTTATACAGAGGAGCAACCAGACGCTGCACCTAACTGCATTCAGCAAACAACGGAATTGCGAGAGCTAGCTATGTACTGTCCCACAAAATTATTAAACATAGCAAGCCATTCGCTGAGGGCGATTTCATTAAAGAATGTTTAATTGACTCTGCAGCAATACTTTGCCTGACAAAAAAGAGCTGTTTGAAAATATTTCCCTGTCAAGAAGAAAAGTGACACGGCGTGTTGAGGACATCGCAGAGAATATGGAACAACAGTTGAAAGACAAGGTAAAGGATTTCACCTTTTTCTCCTTGGCCCTGGATGAGAGCAGTGATGCACGTCACATGGCACAGTTGTTGATATTCTTACGAGGCATAACCCCAGACTTGAAATGACAGAGGAGCTTGTTTCAGTCAAGGAAGAGCACGACCACAGGGAAATATTCATTGGAGGTTAATAAGTGTGTGGAAAAGCTGGGACTGAGTTTTGAAAAGTTATTCATTGTGACCACTGATGAGTGCCCAAACTTGACAGGAAAAAACATTGTCCATTTGAAAAGGATACAAGATCAAGTAGCTGAGCTGAACCCAAATCAGACAAATATTTTCCTGCATTGCATTATTCATCAGGATTTGCTCTGTAAATGTGTTGTGAAAATGAGTCATGTTGTGGATACAGTCACTAAAGTGGTAAACTTCATAAGAGCAAAATCTTTAAACCACAGGTAGTTTTTCTCACTGTTGGAAGAGATAGTCGGGTCTTTCAGATCTCCCCTACCACACAAACGTGAAATGGCTGAGTTTGGGGAAGGTGTTTAAAAGGGTGTGGGACCTGAAGTCGGAAATTGCTGCGTTTTTACATATGAAAGGAAAATATGTGGAATACCCTCAGCTGCAAGATAAAGAATGGTTGGCTGATTTTGCCTTCACAGTGGACATCATGGCCTTCATGAATGAACTGAATTCCAAACTACAAGGTAAGGGCCTTTTTGCACATCAGATGTACAACCTTGTCAAAGCCTTCAAGGGAATATTACTCCTTCTTACCTGCCAAGTAGAGGCCAACAATCTCACCCATATTCTGACACTACTAGTCTGTTCCCTATTAGATGACCAGCAGGAGAAGTATACATCGCTGCTGCATGCTTTGAATGGTGAGTTTACTCATCATTTTGAGGATATCAAAGTGTTGGAAAATGACATGCGGTTGGTTTCCTCTCCTTTCATCTTGTTGATAATAATAATATTTCCTTTATATCCTATTATATATTTCATTTTATATCCACAGTTAAACGAGTCCTATATCGACATAACCTGAAAGCCCGCTCAGCAAGGAAGAAACCACTGCTCCAAAACCGCCATAAAACGCCAGACTATGGTTTGCAACTGCACATGGGGACAAAGATCGTATTTTTGGAGAAATGTCCTCTGGTCTGATGAAACAAAAATAGAACTGTTTGGCCATAATGACCATAGTTATGTATGAAGGAAAAGGGGGACGCTTGCAAGCTGAAGAACACCATCCCAACCGTGAAGCACGGGGGTGGGAGCATCATGTTGTGCGGGTGCTTTGCTGCAGGAGCGACTGGGGCACTTCACAAAATAGATGGCATCACGAGGAATGAAAAGTATGTGGATATATTGAATCAACATCTCAAGACATCAGTCAGGAAGTTAAATCTTGGTTGCAAATGGTTCTTCCAACTGGACAATGACCACAAGCATACTTCCAAAGTTTTGGCAAAATGGCATAAGGACAACAAAGTCAAGGTATTGAAGTAGCCATCACAAAGCCCTGACCTCAATCCTATAGAACATTTTTGGGCAGAACTGAAAAGCTTGTGCGAGCAAGGAGGCCTACAAACCTGACTCAGTTACTTACACCAGCTCTTTCAGGAGGAATGGGCCAAAATTCATCCAACTTATTGTGAGAAGCTTACGGAAGGCTTCCTGAAATGTTTGACCCAAGTTTAACAATTTAAAGGCAATGCTACCAAATACTAATTGAGTGTATGTAAACTTCTGACACACTGGGAATGTGATGAAAGAAATAAAAGCTCAAATAAATCATTCTCTCTACTATTATTCTGACATTTCACATACTTAAAATAAAGTGGTGATCCTAACTGACCTAAGACAGGGAGTTTTTACTAGGATTAATTGTCAGGAATTTTGAAAACTGAGTTTAAATATAGTTGGCTATGGTGTATGTAAACTTCCGACTTCAACTGTAGATGGGGGAATCAATTCACATATCACTGCTCTAGGCAATGCCCATCAGAGACTTCACTCTTCACACCAATTGAGTAGTTTAAATGTAATGTTGAGCTCTCTCTCGTTCTTGTGTTTTTGTTCATACCCGTTAGCAAGAGTTCTGTCCGTGGTGCTGAATGCACAGTGTACTTTTCCCTCCGTGTTGTTCATTGCATGTTTAATAATGAAAATACCTACTAAAAGGAGAACATGGATGTGGTTTATTTCTGTGCATGTTAAAAAAGTTAAATAAGTAGCATTTCTGGACGTGATTTACAGTAGATACATCTGTCAACACAGTCATACACATGAAGTATAATCGTGTGATATGATTCTGGCCTGAAATGGGAAAAATATATTCTAATGTGGCCCTCCATGGAAAATATTTGCCCAGGCCTGACCTCCACCCATCCATGTCTACGCCCCTGAATGCAACCAGCGAATGATGACATTTGGCACAAATAGCCTACTAACCAACACTTTGGACTAAACTTTTTCAATACCTGGTTTGCATACTCATTGTTTCCTTAGTTAGCATTTACTGCTAGATATCATAAGTTGAAACATCTTTCCTATCTTACCGGCTACCGATGTCATTCTTCTGAGCTGCTCCATGCGACAACCAGTTGAGAGCTGCACACTCTTGTTGCCTGCAGATGATATTCCTCTGAAACTAGGCTGTGTGTGGCACGCATGTGAATACATTTCATGTGCTTTGCGATTGTGTAGGCTACTTTGTACATTATTTCTCTACTGTACTGCATTATTGATAAGTTGTATACCTCCACTACACTTTGATACACATCAGTAGGGATTAAGAAGTGAGTATAATCAATGCCCACTGAAAAAAAGTGGGTATACGGCTTATACCTGCGTATACCCTCCACTACACCACTGGCCCTTTTGTGTTTTACAAAAAGTGCACTCCTACGTGAGTGAGCTGGTATTACGGTTGATGTCCTTTCAGAATCATGAACCTGTCACACACTGGTTCAGCACTGCACAAACATGTCTATAATATATATAAAGGCTCTTAAGATATTCATGTTTCACGAAAAGTGTGTATGTACCTGTACATATATGGATTACCAACTGGGGTCATTTTGACCCCAAGAAGAAACTATTGGAATAGCAGTAATAGCAAAATATCATAATTATTAACAAAATATCATTAGATAAGTAAATCATTTTAGTAACATTTCTATTGATTTGTATATTCTGTAAAACAATATAACATATTTCATCTACATATTTCCATTCAATAAGTGCATTAGTACCAAAAAGCTGATATTGAAGTAAATATAAATTGTTTCGTATTTATGTGGAATAAAACTAATTCAAAGGGGCGGTACACCAATATGTGAAATATACTTAATTGTATTGATAAAAAGTGATTCATCCATTTATCCTGAGAGACAATGGCCAAAATATGGCTTTGTTTTTTTATTTAATTACCCCACAGCCAGCATTAGCATAGCTGTTTGTGAAACAATGGGAGTGGTAGGGCCTATGGTAGGATGCTTCAAAAAGTATGCTCAAATCCTCAATGTCACTTCAAACCAATGTTATATCAAACCAAATACCATAAAATGTTGCACATGTAGAATATTGGAGGATATTACAAAACGTCTGGTATTTACTGTATATAACATCTCCCGCAGAATAACACTTTTTTTGGAGAATACATACTGATTCACGTTTTTTGTCGAAGAAATTAGCATTACACCGAGTTCTGTACTATGGAGCAGGATCGATTTGGAGGAGGAAGGTCCGTCATGGTCTGGGGCGGTGTGTCAGAGCATCATCGGACTGAGCTTGTTGTCATTGCAGGCAATCTCAACGCTGTGCATTACAGGGAAGACATCCTCCTCCCTCATGAGGTACCCTTCCTGCAGGCTCATCCTGACATGACTCTCGAGCATGACAATGCCACCAGCCATACAGCTCGTTCTGTGTGTCATTTCCTGCAAGACAGGAATGTCAGTGTTCTGCCATGGCCAGCGAAGAGCCCGGATCTCAATCCCATTGAGCACGTCTGGGACCTGTTGGATCGGAGGGTGAGGGCTAGGGCCATTCACCCCAGAAATCGCCCTAGCCCTTACAGGCAGGTGCCTGGGTGGAAGAGTGGGGTAACATTTCACAGCAAGAACTGGCAAATCTGGTGTAGTTCATGAGGAGGAGATGCACTGCAGTACTTAATGCAGCTGGTGGCCACACCAGATACTGACTGTTACTTTTGATTTTGACCCACCCCCCTTTGTTCAGGTACACATTATTCCATTTCTGTTCATCACATGTCTGTGGAATCTTGTTATATTCATACAAATATTTACACATGTTCAGTTTGCTGAAAATAAATGCAGTTGAAAATGAGAGGATGTTTCTATTTTTTCTGAGTTTACAAAAATGTTGTTGAAACATATTTAATTAAATTACTGAGTTCGGGAGCCGATGTTAGGTGATTTGGCCTGGCTCACAGTCGGCATTCCGCATTCCGCTTCGCTTTGTGCACAGGGGCATTGTCATGCTGAAACAGGAAAGGGCCTTCCCCAAAATGTTGCCACAAAGTTGGGAAGCAGAGAATCATCCAGAATGTCTTTGTATGCTGTGACATTAAGATTTCCTTTCACTGGAACTAAGGGGCCTAGCCCGAACCATGAAAAACAGTCCCAGACCATTATTCCTCTTCCTCCTCAGGTAGCATTCTCCTGTCATCCGCCATACCCGGGTTTGTTCTTCGGACTACCAGATGGTGAAGCGTGATTCATCACTCCAGAGAAAGCGTTTCCAGTGCTCCAGAGTTCAGTGGCAGTAAGCTTTACACCATTCTAGCTGAGGCTTGGCATTATGTATGGTGATCTTAGGCTTGTTTGCGGCTGCTCGACCATGGAAACCTATTTCATGAACCTCCTGACAAACAGTTCTTGTGCTGACGTTTCAGAGGCAGTTTGGAACTCAGTAGTGAGTGTTGTAACCGATTACAGACTATTTTTACGCGCTACGCGCTTTAGCACTTGGCGACTTGTTTAGCCTACCACTTCCCGGCTGAGCAGTTGTTGCTCCTAGACATTTACACTTCACAATAATAGCACTTACAGTTGACCGGGGAAGCTCTAGCAGGTTATAAATTTGACAAATTGACTTGCTGGAAAGGTGGCATCCTATGACAGTGCCACATTGAAAGTCACTGAGCTCTTAAGTAAGGCCATTCTACTGCCAATCGTTGTCTATGGAGATTGCATGGCTGTGTGCTCGATTTCATAGACCTGTCAGCAATGGGTGTGGCTGAAATAGTCGAATACACTAATTTGAAGGGGTGTCCACATACTTCTGCATATAAAGTGTAAATTAGAAAGCAGCAACTGCGGCTTTGAAGTCAGAGGGAGCGAGGATTAGAGACAGAGAGCCGTCAGGAGTATGCTCTGCTACTGGGTGGATATGTCTCACATGAGGGAAGCTGAGTTTTAATAACAACACAGCAAATACTAGGTACCTGCAGGAGTAAGGATTAAACAGCCCAATGAGACTAAGAGAAAATAAGATAAGAGAGAGGGGCTTCACTGTGTATTCCTATGTCAATCAAAGTGAATCAGTTACTGAAATAGCCATTTTCAGGTACATTACAATGAATACTGATAGCCACTCTACAATATGTCTTCCAATCCCTATTTTTAACCAAATCTCTATGATTGATTGTAAATGGCATGATGTAGAAGTGTTCAGACACTCTTTTTTTGTAATTTCACTTGGTTTTGAAAATCTTACCCCACTAGTGATAGACCTCCGCAGACTCATTTGGCTGTATAAGGGCACACAGAAAACATGAACAAAGGTGTTGTACACATTAAATTGTGTCATTCTAAACTTTATCCTGAATGTAATGTTTAATTTTGTTGGACTCTATACTTTTCCATGTGCATGCATTCCCGTTCATATTGTGGTGATACTGATGTTTTCTCATGACAATGCATTCTACAGTGACCAAATAGAGCAAAATAAATATTATCCGTTCTCATATTATTATAGCACATTTAGGACAGAACAAATATTTGCTATTATCCACAAAATAGACAAGTGCCATTTTTCACCTGCAGACTGCTTGTACTCGCACATGTAGGGGGGAGGAATGGAAAAGAGAAAGCATGCACGGGCATGGAAAACTATCACTCGAGTGCAACAAAATAGCATGTAATTTACATAAAAATAGAGATTTGGTTAAAACAAAACAGAACCTGTCTGTTATTGCAGCTGTTCCAAAGGAGTCCACTTCCTCTCACTCCTCACTCCCCTGACTTACCATAAGTGACGATATGGACTTGATTTGTTCTCAGAGAGATTCATCTAAGCTTGTGCATATGTGGCGGACAGTGGTGAATGCAATAGGCTAGCCGGGAGATTAAAGTAATTCCATTATAATGCATTGAAAACATCTTATATAATGACTTCTAATTGAGAAGCTGGCAGTCTACTTCTCAACAGTAGGCTATAGGAAATCATCAACAGTGCACCATGGAAGTCAGGTGAACCTTACCACAACCACACACACACAATAACACACTCTTGTGTCTTAGGATAAATTCACACTGCCATCAAGTGGAGTCATAGAGCAATTGCAAATCAGCAAAACTAAGATGATGACTGTGATTTGATTTGTCTTGGGAAAAACAGGGTTTTCTGACTTGGATCTCATTAGTGTTATGAAGCTCTTTTACAATAATACGTTTGTCTGATTAATCCAACGCCAGACCTTCAAGGCTGTCAGTTCCCTCTGTTAAGATACTTGTCTGTCTAGATGTCAGTTCCTGACAGTACAGGGGAGGGTACGAAGCCCTCTGGAATACCCAGCCCAGCAATTATTCTGCATGTCTTACATCCTTCTTCTGGTCTATGTGCCAGACTGGTATTCATTGTCTATTCCGACATGATAAGATGATAGAGAGGTAGACTCATTCTATTTATTGAGCCAATTCTCTATCATCTAATTATTTTTTTAAAAACATGTTTTTAACCTTTATTTAAGTCGGCAAGTCAGTTAAGAACAAGTTCTTATTTACAATGACAATGACTTCCCATGAAGCTAATCAGTCTGCAGACAATTCTTTCCCACTCCATTCCTATTCATCTCCTTCTCTGTCTTACTCCTTTGCTCCCTGTCTTCATAACTTTCTCTAAACAATGTATCTTAAATACTCTTAATGACACAGAACATTGAACGTGTTGAAGGTTGTTTTGTTTTGATTCTATCTACGCTTCTTTATTAGTGAAAAAATGCCATTGCACAGTTGCCCGCAAGGTGTCGCCCTACACACATGCTGTGCATGCGCTGAATCACGTTCCAAATGAATGCAGCACATCTCAAGGATGCATTGACTTTTCTAATAGGCCAAACAATTATGACACAGTATGTTAGATGGACTCTATCCCACTAGGTCTATCGGACACAATATTGTTTTAATTGTAATTGTATCAGTACAATGATTTTCTAGTCAGAAAGTCACACACACCTACTCAGAAGAGTTGGCATCCCCAGACAGCTCTCTTATCAATCAATACACATGGCCTCAGTTGTCTTTAAACCACTGTTAGGTCAACAGTCCCGTGTCTACATGTAATGGTAAACCCCAGAAGAAGAGAAGAAAATACAAAGCTGATTAACTTATGTAAATCCCTTTCATTAAGCGTTTTAAACATTCCAGAGCCAATGGCACCACACCAGAGAGGAAAACAGGGAAAACAGTCAGATTATCTTCAGGAGATAATATGTGACTTGTAAGGAGCTATGTAGACATTCCAGAATCTGGGAACCCAGAGGGAGGGAGACCTTGGTTGGAAGTGGGTGGCTGGCAGCCTTGGCATTCCTGTTCCTTTTCTGTCCGAAGTTTTTTTTTGCCTAATCCCTATTAAGGATCCAATTAACTAAATATTTAGGAGGACAAGACTGACACAATAGGGTCAAAGGTACACACTGTATCAGGCCTCTGGTGAATAACAACACTAGTCAATCAGATGAAATAACTATGTAGTGTACATCATACATAAATGACAGCACATCATTACTAGTCAGTGATACTATATCAAGTGTATGCTAGGTGAAAGACAAGGCAATTGTGGACCAAAAAAAAACAGTTTTGCCACATCTAAACAATGACTCTCATGACTCTCTCTATGTCTAGGCTATCTAACCAGCCAGGTAAATATAGGTGTTTCCTTGTGTATGAATTTGGTACCTTGGGGCAAACCAAGCGTTGACGCACTATGTTGTTGAGGTGGCCTGAATAGTCGTAGCTCTCACATGGGTGCATGCTCCGTCCCAGGGGCTCTAAACCCCTGTAGGTGCCTCCCAAGCTATTGGAGGACAGCTCCAGAGATGAGCCCTGGAGGAAGATGCCCTCACCCCTACTTCTTCATTCTGGACTGCACAGGGGACATACACAGGACAAACAGTTCATACTGTACCTTTTATTGACTGTCAGGAATCGCGGGACTGGAGTAGTGTTATCAAGAGCACTAGAGCTGTCAATTGTGGCAACTAGTAAAAACAAATTACAACAGTAGAAGATGATGTGATTCTATCAGGTGTTTTTTTAAGCTTACCTGAGAGGCCCATCCCAGCCCAGTCCATGGTCTCATTCAGGAAGCTACGCAGGCATACTACGTCTCTTCTTGTTGTCAGGGACATCCCTGTCCCCATCAGTCAGGTTATCAAAATCATCCAAGAACTCCTCGCTGGTGTCTCCTCGAGAGCGATGAGGCTGAGGAAAGAGACATGTCATCTAGCCCCTCCCGTGTCCCCCTGAGCTGCCCCCCTGAGGTCCTGTTACTGTCACTGAGGGGATCTGGGGTGAGGGTGAGGGGGGCGACTCTGCCGTATCCCCGCCCCCCACTCCTCCAGCCCTGACCTCCCCCGTCAACCTTCCTGTAAACAGTGGTTTCTGCTGCTTGGTCTGGCCTGACCGCATCAGTCTATAGCCCAAAGCAGAGGGCTTGTTAAGAACACAGTTGGGGAGGAGATGCTTTTTCAGGGCACTAGGGGTTATGGAGGGGGAGTAGGCTGAAGAGGGGTTCCTAGGACACCGAAGCTTCCACAGCCCCAGTCCCAGCCCCGTCCCAATCCCTGTGCCCAGGCAGAGGCCCACCCCATGCCTCCCGTTCAACATCTGGGGGGGTTTGATGTGGTTTGTCCTGGGTGGATGTAGCTGTGTGTTGGCCAGAGGCTTGGCCAGCTCCACTGCCCGATTAAAGGAAAAGGAGCATGCCATAGGCATGTTGGTCGGGGATGAGATCTGCTTGAAGTGGGTGAAACTTTGGGAGCGCACCATGCTATCCTGCATGAGGGACTTGAGGCTGTCGCTGGACTGGGAGAGGCTGTCTCTAGAGCTGCTGCGAGGGGAGCTGGAGCTGGCCCGTGGCCTCACCCGCCCTGAGCCTGACCATCCTGAGCCAGCAGTAGCTCCATTCTGGCCTGGTTTGGGGCCCCCACTGAGGGAGGGGCTCTGCCCCTGTCTGGACTCTGCCTTGGGGCTCGTCTTTGTGGCCTGGCAGGGGATGGCCTTGGGGCTGGAAGTAGAGGACACAGACACATCAGACCTCCTGGCCCCATTAGGTCTTGACATTTTCTTTCTTAAAATAAATTATAGCAGTAGAAAGTTTCCTTCTCATCTTCACACTCTTTCTCTCAAACTGAACAGGACATCAGTAGGCGCACAAGTATTTCACAAATAACTAATTATTTTCTGAAGAAGCCCTTGACACTCCTCCTGAAGTGCCACCATACACAGCACAGTCATTGGTTAGGCAGCACAAAAGGGTTTACATCAGCAAAAGCATGGCAGGCCGGGGCTGTTGATTGGGAACACCTATCCATTGCAGTGTGTAATACAATGTAGCCTCGTTTTATATACATCCTCTCAGCAGCGTAAAAACTTTGGAAGGAAGTATGTTTTCTTAAAAATATAACTGCTCATGTCGTCGCTAGATACAACAGCCACAAAGTCACAAGGCCCGCCTACCCGACCAATTACATGAGGGAGTGTGATGATGCATATTCAGGTTCGCGGGAAACGCCTCATTTTCGAAATGCCATACTTGAGATCAAGTTTGAGGACCAAATAACTAAATACACTCAGGAACAACAACTGGTAACTTCACTAAAATTCATAACATTGAGAAAGGACAAAAGTTGCGGGCAAAATAGAAAGTTGTCTTTTATTTTTTACATGTGTAACCTTTATTTAACCAGGCCAGTCAGTTAAGAACATTAAGAACAAATTCTTATTTACAATGATGGCCTACATGGACGAAGCTGGGCCAATTGTGTGCCACCCTATGGGACTCCGAAACACAGCCGAATGTGATGCAGCCTGGATTCAAACAAGGGACTGCAATAACGCCTCTTGCACTGAGACGCAGTGCCTGAAACCGCCGCGCCACTCGGGAGCCCACATAACTAGTAGCTAAATTTAGCTACTCTCATCTAAAATGAGCTATCTTGCATAAGGAATTCCATTCCAAGCACATAGGAGTTATTATGTAAGATAGATCAACATTTTTAGTTTCCTGACAATACTTTCACTGTAACAGTAATATATCATATTCTTGACCTTCATCAGATGCACAGCAGTGGTGGAAAGATACCTTAATAGAAAATGAGTCAAGTAAAAGTGAAAGTCACCCAGTAAAATACTACTTGAGTAAAAGTCTTAACGGATTTGGTTTTAAATATACTTAAGTATCAAAAGTAAATGCAATTGCTCAAATGTACTTAAGTATCAAAAGTAAAAGTATAAACAATTTCTAATTATATTAAGCAAAGCAGATGGCAATATGTCATGTTTTATTTTTTATTGAGAGATAGCCTGAGGCACACCAACACTCAGACATAATTTACAAACAAAGCATTTGTGTTTAGTGAGTCCGCCAGATCAGAGGCAGTAGAAATGACCAGGGAAGTTCTCTTGATGTGTGTGAATAGGACAATTTTTCTGTCAAAATATACCGAATACTTTTGGGTGTCAGGGAAACAGTAAAAAGTACATTATAAAGTAAAAAGTATATTATTTTCAATTAGGAACATAATTAACAAGAAGGCACTAAGTCCAAAGATCACTTTTAACACATTAATTTCATTTTAATAATGTAATTGGAAGAAATAACAAAAAACGGAACGTTCCTCAATAAAATTGAAGAAGATGGAACTTTAAACAGGTGTCCTAACTCTGTGGGTACTAAAGATTCCATGGCACTTATTGCAAGAGTATGTAATAATGAGTACCATAATAATGTGTAATGTGTGTATCAAACTGTATTTCTATCATGTAATACTGTGTATAAAAGTACCATGTATGTAAATGGATGAATAATGTATATGTAACAAAATATCTTAAAAAAAACAACAACATGTAAAAACAAAGTCGGATGGGCCAATAAAACAAAAATAGAGGATGTAAGTGGGATTAGGGGAGTTTCCCCCTACACTATAAAAAGCATTAGGTGTCAAGTAAAGTCCAATCAAGTATTATTATTATTAAATGTTTTGCCATTTTCCATATCTTGAAGACCCTGGCTTTGTAGAGAGACAGAAACAGGTACAAAATAACAGAAAGGTGGTCTGCAAGGCTAAATGACTATAGTAAATGCCTAGCAGCCAAATAAAGTAACAGGGTTTAAGATTTCATCTTAAATCAGCCAAAAATCGGCCAATAAAAATGTCAGAAAACATTTCTGTGAAACTGCACGTTTTACTTTGTATTACTTGTGGATTTTGAAAATAAACATCTAAAATCAAGATAAAAACAATGCAGATATTGGAGTAAACCTATTCTGGGTTAAGACAAGCAACTGAGTAAGGACAAACATCTTGCAAGCTGAGTTTGATTAAGACATCCAATTACCACTTTGCATTTAGAACGGTTGGTTTTATTATAGCTACTAAATAACCAAATCATTGACGGATAACGAGACAAAAGAAATGCATGTCTCGTGTCTCCCCACAAGCCGGTCAGCATAAGCATCATCATACTCCCTCGTCTGATTGATTGTTTCGCACAAACTGTATGCCGGAATACACGTCATCACACTTGCTAAGAGTCAATATTTGCAGTGTTGACCCTTCTTTTTCCAGACCTATGCAATCTGCCCTGGCATGCTGTCAATTAACTTCTGGGCCACATCCTGACTGATGGCAGCCCATTCTTGCATAATCAATGCTTGGAATTTGTCAGAATTTGTGGGGTTTTGTTTGTCCATCCTCCTCTTGAGGCTTGACAACAAGTTCTCAATGGGATTAATGTCTGGGGAGTTTCCTGGCCATAGACCCAAAATATTGACATTTTGTTCTCCGAGCCACTTAGTTATCATGTTTGCCTTATGGCAAGGTGCTCCATCATGCTGGAAAAGTCATTGTTCTTCACCAAACTGTTCCTGGATGGTTGGGAGAAGTTGCTCTCGGAGGATGTGTTGGTACCATTCTTTATTCATGGCTGTGTTCTTATGCAAAATTGTGAGTGAGCCCACGCCCTTGGCTGAGAAGCAACCCCACACATGAATGGTCTCAGGATGCTTTACTGTTGGCATGACACAGGACTGATGGTAGCGCTCACCTTGTCTTCTGCGGACAAGCTTTTTTACGGATGCCCCAAACAATCAGAAGGAGATTCATCAGAGAAAATGACTTTACCCCAGTCCTCAGCAGTCCAATCCCTGTACCTTTTGCAGAATATCAGTCTGTCCCTGATGTTTTTCCTGGAGAGAAGTGGCTTCTTTTTTGCCCTTCTTAGCGCCTCACTGTGCGTGCAGATGCACTCACACCTGCCTGCTGCCATTCCTGAGCAAGCTCTGTACTGGTGGTGCCCCGATCCCGCAGCTGAATCAACTTTAGAAGATGGTCCTGGTGCTTGCTGGACTTTCTTGGGTGCCCTGAAGCCTTCTTCACAACAATTGAACCGCTCTCCTTGAAGTTCTTGATGATCTGATAAATGGTTGATTTAGGTGCAATCTTACTGGCAGCAATATGCTTGCCTGTGAAGCCCTTTTTGTGGAAAGCAATGATGAAGGCATGCGTTTCCTTGCAGGTAACCATGGTTGAAGGAGGAAGAACAATGATTCCAATGCACCACTCTTCTTTTGAAGATTCCAGTCTGTTATTCGAACTCAATCAGCATGACAGAGTGATCTCCAGCCTTGTCCTCATCAACACTCATACCTGTGTTAACGAGAGAATCACTGACATGATGTCAGCTGGTCCTTTTGTGGCAGGGCTGAAATGCAGTGGAAATGTTTTTGGGGGATTCAGTTCATTTGCATGGCAATGAGGGACTTTGCAATTAATTGCAATTCATCTGATCACTCTTCATAACATTCTGGAGTATATGCAAATTGCCATCATACAAACTGAGGCAGCAGACGTTTTGAAAATTAATATTTGTGTCATTCTCAAAACTTTTCGCCAAGACTGTAGTAAACATGGGAAAGTGCCTAATTCCTTACATAAGGGAGAGCAGGCCATGTCTGTGCTAGAGGTCGACCGACTATGATTTTTCAACGCCGATACCGATTATTGGAGGCCCAAAAAATGCAGATTAATCGGCCAATTTGTATATATATTTGTAATAATGACAATTACAACAATACTGAATTAACACTAAACAATTTTATTTTAACTTAATATAATACATAAATAAAATCAATTTAGTCTCAAATAAATAATGAAGCATGTTCAATTTGGTTTAAATAATGCAAACACACAGTGTTGGAGAAGGATGTAAAAGTGCAAGATAGCTTTTTATAAGATAAGTTTAATGCTAGATTGCAAACTTACCATGACTCCGTGCTGCCTACACTCGCCTGCCACATCTCCTCGTGGGTTGCAATATAAATCGGCCATAATCAGCATCCAAAAATGATTACTGATTGTTATGAAAACGTTAAATCGGCCCTAATTAAATCGGCCATTCCTATTAATCGGTCGACCTCTAGACTGTACTACAGAATGCAGGGCATGCGGGAGACCAGTGTTTTTTCATAGTTGTGATGTCTTCACTATTATTCTACAATAATAGTAGAAAATAGTCAAATTAAAGAAAAACCCTGGAATGAGTAGGTGTGTCCAAACGGTTTTTCTTTAAATTATTGTTTTATGTAGGATGCTACATTTTTGACCAGTTGCAATTGTAAGTAGGCCTAATAAAGCCTCATAGTCTACCTCAGCCAGTTAAGTTATTTTATATAAGTCTAGGCTCCAAAGAAATAGACTCCAATTAAGCCCTATTGTTTGTGAAGTCAAATTAAAATGAAGATTATTGTTGAAATGCATTGCTCGTCTGTTGGTGTGCAACACCTGCATAACAAGCTAGCTATATTTTCAGCACCAGCCTACCCCGGCCTTTGAAGGCCTACCCACTGGGCCAATTGTGCACTTTGGCACTCCATTAACCGTGTGTATGTAGATAAGTGTGTAGGTAGATGAGGAAAGATAGATACAAATAATTTGTTGCAAGTTAGGAGGGGGGGGGCACACCTAGCTCGGCTATTAAACCATTTTTTAGTAAAGGTTGAATAGTCCATTTTCCAGCTAATAGCCCATCCTGCTATGCTTGAGAAAAACGAATTATAAAACGTTTTCCCCTTTCCACATTTAAAGATTCCAATAGATAAAGGGTTTTTAGCCACAATTGGCCCCAACCCCAATTAATACATTTGGGCACAGTCGATAGCACGGTGGACTTCGGGCTAGAATGTTGAGGGTTCGAAACCTGCTCCCTGCTTGTTTCATTACATTATTATGCAGGTCTCAGAGCAAATAGCCTGGATTGTTACCCATCTCATTCCTCGCTCTCTTCCAAGGGTCATTCAGCACGCTTGTGGGCGTGCTGGCAGGATGTACTTTTTTTATTCTGTATATATGAATTATAAAATCATGTTTCTAGTCTATTGCATGGTTACAATGTGAAATCATTGATGTCCCAGGAGTGGTAAACACTGTTGAAGTGTATAATTGTTATACATACATGCAGACACAGCATCATTCACAGAATGGAGTTTGAGACACCTGGTATTGGACATGACAGAAAAAAACTTGCAAAATAGAGATCGTAGTAAATTAACTTTATGACAAAAACATATGTACAATCGTTTGTCTCTACATTAACTAACTAACATATTCATCTCAATTGTAAATTTTTTGCTTGACTCGTTATGATGTTATAACTACTTACATTTGCCTCCCCGTAATGTTTTGTCAGCTATCTTTGCTGAAGAAAGTCACCAGGGATGGGTGGCTCCACGTTAAATTCGTCATTGGAACCACTCGATATGATTGGTCATATAAAAACCTTGGGACCCAAATGCAAAATGAGCGCTCTACCTCCCCCTTGTGGTGGTCTGGAGCAATGAAGCCGTGGGTACCTCTAAGTCCTGCTGTGTAAACTCGCAACTTTTAAAGGAAGAACCACTGTAGCTATCATAATATGCTGGCTAGACATTCCAAAACATATCAAGGTAATTAGGCAACTGCTATCTGGCGAAGTGATTTGTAACTTTTCAAGCTAACGTTAGTTTTGTTAGGTTACATTAGTTAACTGACTACCGCAGAGGCTAATGTGACATCAACATCAAGCTCAGCACCAGGAACTAGTGTAAGTCACCTTCTAAAATCTTACTAAGATCTATTAAATCTTTCCATGACTCCATGATGAGCAAATAAATATACTGGAGCTAGGCATAAACATGGTTTGTGTCTTGTTGTTATAGTTGGGTTTATAAGTAGACTACAACTTCTACTGTAGTTTTCTGTTTTATGGAGGCTAAATTGGAGAAAAGGTGGTATTAGTAAAGAGGGGATGGTGTGGGTGACATGAGGGGAGTGGGTGGATATTGTATGTTGTTTGAGTGTGTATTGATGGTGGACAAGTAGTAAAATATTGGATAATCACTGACTACTGTGTCCTACAGAATAATCCTACTGCTGATGACGATGACACCAGCTATAGTATTACATAGCCTGTAGACCCAATGAATGTAGACCCATACATATGAGCGTGGTTTATTGTATGGTTACACACCCTCATTATCAGTCTTCATGTTTTACACATACTCTTCATGTCTTTCCAGGAGACTTGCAGTACAAACAAATATTCCGCAAGAGGTCGAAGCAGTGGGTGGTAAAGAAAGTGCAGAAGAGGCTTGTCCACCTGCCTTGTTCATCTGCCACCTGCCTGTGGAGTGCAGAAAGGACCAGACGGTTGTCTACAAGGAGCCAGAGTTACATCCCCCCCAAACTCAACAGCTAAACAACCTGCTATTACTCAACACGAGAAGAGGTTCAACAGCTGAACAACATTCTGGAACCTGCCTGGAACATTCAACCAATAAAAAATCCATATTCATTTAGATTGATGTTGTAGAATAATATAGAATACCTATTATGCTCACACCTGCATTGTGGTATAGATATTGCTAGCTGTTGTACATACAGTGCCTTCGGAATGTATTCAGGCGCCTTCAGGTGCCCTGGGTTCGCGCCCAGGCTCTGTCGTAACCGGCCGCGACCGGGAGGTCCGTGGGGCGACGCACAATTGGCCTAGCATCGTCCGGGTTAGGGAGGGCTTGGCCGGTAGGGATATCCTTGTCTCATCGCGCACCAGCGACTCCTGTGGCGGGCTGGGCGCAGTGCACGCTAACCAAGGTTGCCAGATGCACGGTGTTTCCTCCGACACATTGGTGCAGCTGGCTTCCGGGTTGGATGCGCGCTGTGTTGAATCTAGGGGGCACTATTAAAATTTTGGGAAAAATAACATTCCCAAAGTAAACGGGCTATTTTGTCAAGACAAGATGCTAGAATATGCATATAATTGACAGCTTAGGATAGAAAACACTCTAACGTTTCCAAAACTGTAAAAATATTGTATGTGAGTATAACAGAACTGATATTGCAGGCGAAAGCCTGAGAAAAATCCAATCAGGAAGGGACTCTTATTTAGAAAGCTCTGTGTTCCTATGCGTCCCTATTTAGCAGTGAATGAGATATCAACCAGATTCCCCTTTCTATGGCTTCTCAAATGTGTCTAGTGTCACAATACATAGTTTCAGGCTTTTATTTTGAAAAATGAGCCTGAACGTCAACATTGCGTCAGTGGTAAGCTGGAGACTCTCAGAGTGTTTTGTGCATAAAAGACAAATGCGGCCATTGTTTCTCTTGATCCTACTAAGAAGCCACCTGTCCAGGTTGATATATTATCGAATAGAGGATTGATTATAAACAACGTTTGCCATGTTTCTGTCGATATTATGGAGCTAATTTGGAATATTATTCGGCGTTGTCGTGACCGCAATTTCCGGTCGAATTCTCAGCAGGCCTCCTGGGCCATATACAGCATTTCTCACTGAGTTCCCTGAATTCCTATCGGACCTTGTAGTCATTGCAGATAATATTCTAATCTTTGGTGACTTTAATATTCACATGGAAAAGTCCACAGACCCACTCCAAAAGGCTTTCGGAGCCATCATCGACTCAGTGGGTTTTGTCCAACATGTCTCTGGACCCACTCACTGTCACAGTCATACGCTGGACCTAGTTTTGTCCCATGGAATAAATGTTGTGGATCTTAATGTTTTTCCTCATAATCCTGGACTATCGGACCACCATTTTATTACGTTTGCAATTGCAACAAATAATCTGCTCAGACCCCAACCAAGGAACATCAAAAGTCGTGCTATAAATTCACAGACAACACAAAGATTCCTTGATGCCCTTCCAGACTCCCTCTGCCTACCCAAGGACGCCAGAGGACAAAAATCCGTTAACCACCTAACTGAGTATCTCAATTTAACCTTGCGCAATACCCTAGATGCAGTTGCACCCCTAAAAACTAAAAAAATGTCTCATAAGAAACTAGCTCCCTGGTACACAGAAAATACCCGAGCTCTGAAGCAAGCTTCCAGAAAATTGGAACGGAAATGGCGCCACACCAAACTGGAAGTCTTCCGACTAGCTTGGAAGGACGGTACCGTGCAGTACCGAAGAGCCCTTACTGCTGCTCGATCATCCTATTTTTCCAACTTAATTGAGGAAAATAAGAACAATCCGAAATTCCTTTTTGATACTGTCGCAAAGCTAACTAAAAAGCAGCATTCCCCAAGAGAGGATGACTTTCACTTTAGCAGTGATAAATTCATGAACTTCTTTGAGGAAAAGATTATGATTATTAGAAAGCAAATTACGGACTCCTCTTTAAACCTGCGTATTCCTCCAAACCTCAGTTGTCCTGAGTCTGCACAACTCTGCCAGGACCTAGGATCAAGAGAGACGCTCAAGTCTTTTAGTACTATATCTCTTGACACAATGATGAAAATAATCATGGCCTCTAAACCTTCAAGCTGCATACTGGACCCTATTCCAACTAAACTACTGAAAGAGCTGCTTCCTGTGCTTGGCCCTCCTATGTTGAACATAATAAACGGCTCTCTATCCACTGGATGTGTACCAAACTCACTAAAAGTGGCAGTAATAAAGCCTCTCTTGAAAAAGCCAAACTTTGACCCAGAAAATATAAAAAACTATCGGCCTATATCGAATCTTCCATTCCTCTCAAAAATTTTAGAGAAGGCTGTTGCGCAGCAACTCACTGCCTTCCTGAAGACAAACAATGTATACGAAATGCTTCAGTCTGGTTTTAGACCCCATCATAGCACTGAGACGGCACTTGTGAAGGTGGTAAATGACATTTTAATGGCAACGGACCGAGGCTCTGCATCTGTCCTCGTGCTCCTAGACCTTAGTGCTGCTTTTGATACCATCGATCACCACATTCTTTTGGAGAGATTGGAAACCAAATTGGTCTACACGGACATGTTCTGGCCTGGTTTAGATCTTATCTGTCGGAAAGATATCAGTTTGTCTCTGTGAATGGTTTGTCCTCTGACAAATCAACTGTAAATTTCGGTGTTCCTCAAGGTTCTGTTTTAGGACCACTATTGTTTTCACTATATATTTTACCTCTTGGGGATGTTATTCGAAAACATAATGTTAACTTTCACTGCTATGCCGATGACACACAGCTGTACATTTCAATGAAACATGGTGAAGCCCCAAAATTGCCCTCGCTAGAAGCATGTGTTTCAGACATAAGGAAGTGGATGGCTGCAAACTTTCTACTATTAAACTCGGACAAAACAGAGATGCTTGTTCTAGGTCCCAAGAAACAAAGAGATCTTCTGTTGAATCTGACAATTAATCTTAATGGTTGTACAGTCGTCTCAAATAAAACTGTGAAGGACCTCGGCGTTACTCTGGACCCTGATCTCTCTTTTGAAGAACATATCAAGACCATTTCGAGGACAGCTTTTTTCCATCTACGTAACATTGCAAAAATCAGAAACTTTCTGTCCAAAAATGATGCAGAAATATTAATCCATGCGTTTGTCACTTCTAGGTTAGACTACTGCAATGCTCTATTTTCCGGCTACCCGGATAAAGCACTAAATAAACTTCAGTTAGTGCTGAATACGGCTGCTAGAATCCTGACTAGAACCAAAAAATTTGATCATATTACTCCAGTGCTAGCCTCTCTACACTGGCTTCCTGTCAAAGCAAGGGCTGATTTCAAGGTTTTACTGCTAACCTACAAAGCATTACATGGGCTTGCTCCTACCTATCTCTCTGATTTGGTCCTGCCGTACATACCTACACGTACGCTACGGTCACAAGACACAGGCCTCCTAATTGTCCCTAGAATTTCTAAGCAAACAGCTGGAGGCAGGGCTTTCTCCTATAGAGCTCCATTTTTATGGAACGGTCTGCCTACCCATGTCAGAGACGCAAACTCGGTCTCAACCTTTAAGTCTTTACTGAAGACTCATCTCTTCAGTGGGTCATATGATTGAGTGTAGTCTGGCCCAGGAGTGGGAAGGTGAACGGAAAGGCTCTGGAGCAACGAACCGCCCTTGCTGTCTCTGCCTGGCCGATTCCCTCTTTCCACTGGGATTCTCTGCCTCTACCCTGTTACGGGGCTGAGTCACTGGCTTACTGGGGCTCTCTCATGCCGTCCCTGGGGGGGTGCGTCACCTGGGTGGGTTGATTCACTGTTGTGGTCGGCCTGTCTGGGTTGGCGCCCCCCTTGGGTTGTGCCGTGGCGGAGATCTTTGTGGGCTATACTCGGCCTTGTCTCAGGATGGTAAGTTGGTGGTTGAAGATATCCCTCTAGTGGTGTGGGGGCTGTGCTTTGGCAAAGTGGGTGGGGTTATATCCTTCCTGTTTGGCCCTGTCCGGGGGTGTCCTCGGATGGGGCCACAGTGTCTCCTGACCCCTCCTGTCTCAGCCTCCAGTATTTATGCTGCATTAGTTTATGTGTCGGGGGGCTAGGGTCAGTTTGTTATATCTGGAGTACTTCTCCTGTCCTATTTGTAAGTCGCTCTGGATAAGAGCGTCTGCTAAATGACTTAAATGTAAATGTATTCGGTGTCCTGTGTGAATCTAAGTGTGCGTTCTCTAATTCTCTCCTTCTCTCTTTCTTTCTCTCTCTCGGAGGACCTGAGCCCTAGGACCATGCCCCAGGACTACCTGACATGATGACTCCTTGCTGTCCCCAGTCCACCTGGCCATGCTGCTGCTCCAGTTTCAACTGGCCTGGGCCCTAGGACCATGTCCCAGGACTACCTGACATGATGACTCCTTGCTGTCCCCAGTCCACCTGGCCATGCTGCTGCTCCAGTTTCAACTGTTCTGCCTTACTATTATTCAACCATGCTGGTCATTTATGAACATTTGAACATCTTGGCCACGTTCTGTTATAATCTCCACCTGGCACAGCCAGAAGAGGACTGGCCACCCCACATATGCTCTCTCTAATTCTCTCTTTCTTTCTCTCTCTCTCGGAGGACCTGAGCCCTAGGACCGTGCCCCAGGACTACCTGACATGATGACTCCTTGCTGTCCCCAGTCCACCTGACTGTGCTGCTGCTCCAGTTTCAACTGTTCTGCCTTATTATTATTCGACCATGCTGGTCATTTATGAACATTTGAACATCTTGGTCATGTTCTGTTATAATCTCTACCCGGCACAGCCAGAAGAGGACTGGCCACCCCACATAGCCTGGTTCCTCTCTAGGTTTCTTCCTAGGTTTTGGCCTTTCTAGGGAGTTTTTCTTAGCCACCGTGCTTTTACACCTGCATTGTTTGCTGTTTGGGGTTTTAGGCTGGGTTTCTGTACAGCACTTTGAGATATCAGCTGATGTACGAAGGGCTATATAAATAGATTTGATTTGATTTGACATGAACCACCGTTAGAAGACTGCAGTGCGTTTGACAACTTGCTTAATTTCAGGCATCTGATTGGCTGCGGGGTAGAGCGAGGTTGATGATTGCCCTGCAGCAGGGTCAATCACTCCCAGTTTGGTCAATAAAGTTTATGAAGCAACAGGAGTACATACTAAACCCTTCTCTACTCTCCCTGGCCCATACTCGCCTCTCACCCATAGAAAATAATATAATCTCTATGCTCACATGTGTAACGCAGGTTAACTAATGTTGAATACTTATCGTTACTTGTGAGATTCCTAAAACCAATCATAATATACTATATTGCTATTGATATGTTTAAGTTGACAGCTATTACAAATCAGCTGTCAGAAGCAGCATGAGGAGCAGTTTATTACGAGCCAATCAAAACTCAATATTCTCTTAGTCCCTCTCCTAACCTCACATTATACACTAGTTGGCGCCAACATGCTGAAAAAGAGTTAGAACGGAACTTGAAGAGCTACCGCCATTCCATTGAAGAAAGACAAAGTTTAAAATCATTGAAAAGTTGCAGAAAATGTAACTAAAAAGAGAGAACTGGACATTAACACTCACTTATCTATACAAACGTGCTGTGAAGGGATTGAGGGAAAGATTGACACCGGGATTTTGGTGAGTTTTCGTATGGAGAACGAACGTCTAGTGATTAGGCTAGCTAAGATATTGCTTGCGTTTTGTGCGTGTTCATACTGAACCAAGCATATGCTGTAACGGCTTTCTACTGGTGAAGGAGAGTCGGACCAAACTGCAGCGTGTAGATTTCGATCCATGTTTAATAAAACAACTTAACACGAATCAACACACAAACTCAACAAAACAATAAACGAAACGAAAACCGAAAACAGCCTATACATGTGTCTACAAACCTCTAACAAGGACATCAAGACACACAGGACAATCACCCACAATACAACCAAAGAATATGGCTGCCTAAATATGGTTCCCAATCAGAGACAACGGTAAACACCTGCCTCTGATTGAGAACCACTTCAGACAGCCATAGACTCTCCCAGAACACCCCACTAAGCTACAATCCCACTAAGCTACACACCACATACAAAAACCCATGTCACACCCTGGCCTGACCAAAACATAAAGAAAAACACAAAATACTTTGACCAGGGCGTGACAGAACCCCCCCCCCAAGGTGCGGACTCCCGAACGCACCTCAAAACAACAGGGAGGGTCCGGGTGGGCGTCTGTCCATGGTGGCGGCTCCGGTGCGGGACGCGGACCCCACTCAAACACTGTCTTAGTCCCTCTTCCTCGCGTCCCTGGATTGTCCACCCTCGCCGCCGACCATGGCCTAGTAGTCCTCACCCAGAACCCCACTGGACTGAGGAGCAGATCGGGACTGAAGGACAGCCCGGGACGGAGGCAGCTCGGGACTGAGGGGAAGCTCGGGAGTGAGAGAAAGCTCGAGAGTGAGAGAAAGCTCGAGAGTGAGAGAAAACTCGAGAGTGAGAGAAAGCTCGAGAGTGAGAGGACGCTCAGGAGTGAGAGGAAGCTCAGGCAGGTTGATGGATCTACCAGATCCTGGCTGGCTGGTGGTTCCGGCAGATCCTGGCTGACTGGCGGATCCTGGCTGATCCTGGCTGACTAGCGGTTCTGGCAGATCCTGGCTGACTGGCGGATCCTGGCTGACTGGCGGATCCTGGCTGACTGGCGGATCTGGCAGATCCTGGCTGACTGGCGTATCCTGGCTGACTGACGTATCCTGGCTGACTGGCGGATCTGGCAGATCCTGGCTGACTGGCGGATCCTGGCTGACTAGCCGGTCTGGCAGATCCTGTCTGACTGGCGGATCCTGGCTGACTGGCGGATCCTGGCTGACTGGCACTTCTGGCGGATCCTGGCAGACTGGCGGATCCTGGCAGACTGGCGGATCCTGGCCGACTGGCAGATCCTGGCCGACTGGCAGATCCTGGCCGACTGGCAGATCCTGGCCAACTGGCACTACTGGCAGATCCTGGCCGACTGGCACTTCTGGCGGATCTTGGCTGACTGATGGATCTAACTGATCCTGACAGACTGGCGGCGCTGGGCAGACTGGCGGCGCTGGGCAGACTGGCGGCGCTGGGCAGACTGGCGGTGCTGGGCAGACTGGCGGCGCTGGGCAGACTGGCGATGCTGGGCAGACTGGCGGCGCTGAGCAGACTGGGCAGACTGGCGGCTCCTTGCAGACTGGCAGCTCCTTGCAGACTGGCAGCTCCTTGCAGACTGGCAGCTCCTTGCAGACTGACAGCTCCTTGCAGACTGACAGCTCCTTGCAGACTGACAGCTCTGGCTGCTTCATGTTGACTGACAGCTCTGGCTGCTCCTTGCAGACTGGCTGCTCCATGCAGACTGGCAGCTCCTTGCAGACTGGCAGCTCCTTGCAGACTGACAGCTCCTTGCAGACTGACAGCTCCTTGCAGACTGACAGCTCTGGCTGCTTCATGTTGACTGACAGCTCTGGCTGCGCTGAACAGGCGGGAGACTCCGGCAGCGCTGTAGAGGAGAAAGGCTCTGGCTGCGCTAAACAGGCGGGAGACTCCAACAGCGCCGGACAGGCGGGACGCTCCGGCAGCGGCGCCGGACAGGCGGGACGCTCCGGCAGCCTCCGGCAGCGGCGCCGGACAGGCGGGACGCTCCGGCAGCGGCTCCGGCAGCGGCGCCGGACAGGCGGGAGGCTCCGGCAGCGGCGCCGGACAGGCGGGACGCTCCGGCAGCGCTGGACAGGTGGGACACACTGTAGGCCTGATGCGTGGTGCTGGCACTGGTGGTAATGAACCGAGGACACGCACAGGAAGCCTGGTGCGGGGAGCTGCTACCGGAGGGCTGGGGTGTGGAGGTGGTACTGGATAGACCGGACCGTGCAGGCGCACTGGAGCTCTTAAGCACCGAGCCTGCCCAACCTTACCTGGCTCGATGCCCACTCTAGCCCGGCCGATACGAGGAGCTGGAATATACCGCACCGGGCTATGCACCCGCACTGGGGACACCGTGCGCACCACTGCATAACAAGGTGCCTGCCCGGTCTCTCTAGCCCCCCGGTAACCACAGGAAGTTAGCGTAGGTCTCCTACCTAGCGTAGCCATACTCCCTGTGACCCCCCCCCCCAATAAATTTTTGGGGCTGATTCTCAGGCTTCCTTGCCAACCGTGTTCCCTCATATCGCCGGCTCCTCTCTCCGGCTGCCTCCACCTGTTCCCATGGAAGGCGATCCCTTCCCGCCAGGATCTTCTCCCATGTGTAGCAACCCTTGCCATCCAATATCTCGTCCCATGTCCAATCCTCATTGCGCCGCTGTTGCTGCCTTTGCTGCTTCTCCTGTGGCTCCTGCCTGTTGACACGCTGCTTGGTCCTGTGGTGGGTGATTCTGTAACGGCTTTCTACTGGTGAAGGAGAGTCGGACCAAACTGCAGCGTGTAGATTTCGATCCATGTTTAATAAAACAACTTAACACGAATCAACACACAAACTCAACAAAACAATAAACGAAACGAAAACCGAAAACAGCCTATACATGTGTCTACAAACCTCTAACAAGGACATCAAGACACACAGGACAATCACCCACAATACAACCAAAGAATATGGCTGCCTAAATATGGTTCCCAATCAGAGACAACGGTAAACACCTGCCTCTGATTGAGAACCACTTCAGACAGCCATAGACTCTCCCAGAACACCCCACTAAGCTACAATCCCACTAAGCTACACACCACATACAAAAACCCATGTCACACCCTGGCCTGACCAAAACATAAAGAAAAACACAAAATACTTCGACCAGGGCGTGACATATGCACAAGCCATTAATATTTAGGCTAGGTCAGCTATCAATCAATTGAAATAACAAATGTTAGTGATCGTGCATGCAAACTATTTTAGTTTTCATACTTTTATAAAATGTGATCAACTAGTATTATAATCCATTTTTGTACACTTATGTTTTAGATTACTTTATAAGAAATTACGTGTAGGTGTAAACACTAGTACTTTTCATTTGCCCGGGTTAGTCAGGGTGAGCCTGGTGCTGTAATTGTGTAAAGTCCTTTGCATTGCCCAGGCTAGTAATTGTTCAGTCCACGTGAGCCTAGTGCTATAGTTAAAGTGTAAATCATTTTGACTAAGTTTTATTTTCTTATTCCTGTAAGAGATTAAAGCTAAGCACTATATTAATGGTTATATGAAAGGTACTCATGGTATATATATATTGTGTGATCCTGTTTGTAAAACAAGTCAAGTTTTTTGAGTATGGATTCAGTTCCATCAAGGATGGCAAGCTGCCCGAACCCAGGACATCGATTAGAAGATTTGCATGCGAAGACTTCTTTTCCTTGGAGAGCACGGAATTTGTACTGCCATACTACGTTGTGGTAGGATTTTTCTTTGCAAGACGTCATTGCGTCATACATTGCAGTGGGGTTGTAATAAGCACATGTTACACTTAAACACCTTACAGTGTTTTTGATAGGCACAGTCACTCACATTAGATTCCATCTCATAGTGGTTTATAAGTCAGCATTTGTGAATTAGTTTGTGTTTTTCTGTGGATTCATGTTTATTGTATTGCTATTGAACTTTGAAGATTGAAATCTGAGAGACCCTCAGATTAAGATAGAGTTGGGTGCACCCTAGTAAACTATAGACAGGATATATGACCGATATCTACATTATGTCTATTGTACTATTGATGTATTTCAATCATATTGAGCTTATTGTACAAATTTCAAAATGATATAGGTGATTCATTTTTTTTTTTTTTTTTTTTTCAAAAATCAAGCCGGCATTCTTTTCCTAAATTATTCAGTTGTGCGGTTCATTTCTCCCTACTCAAGTAGAGAACCTAACTGTTCCAATAGAGTTTAAGCTTAAACATACAGTAGCCCTTAGTGTTAAGCAATTGTTACACATGCCTTTTGCCATTGATAAAAGGGTAGAAGAGAAATTCCATTGGTAATTCCATTTGAGTTATTGTCTTCAGATGCTCTTATCTATTCAATAATGACTTAAACTCTAAAGTATGCTTCAAATCTGTACTCAGTACTTCTGGCGTATTAGAACACATAGCCATATTCTTTATGACTTGATGTGGAATGTATTCACTTCAGTTGGAATCACAAGTCTTTGTTCTTGCCTTGTGGTTAAGGAATGTTCATTGCAATGCCTGATCATAGGCATGTTACAAGGAGCTGAATGTCACACAGTAATTCAGGATTGTCACACAGTCATTCAGAGATAAGCCTTGCTTTTGTGGCTATACCAACGTGTGGAACTCATGTGAAGTGCATATGGCCTAGCTTTCATGAAAAAAAAAGCATTTTGATAAATAAAGTTTACATTCAAATGGCTCTCCTGTGATGCAGTGAACTGCGACATATGTCTATTTTCCTGAAACGAGTCACATTTAATTACGTTACAGCCTTATTCGAAAATTGATTTTTTTTTAAACAATTAATCAGCAATCTACACACAATGCCCCATGATGAGGGAGGCAGGTAGGCTAGTGGTTAGAGCATTGGGCCAGTAACCAAAAGGTTGCTGGATCAAATCCTGAGTTGACAGGGTAAAAATCTGTCGTTCTGCCGCTGAACAAGGCAGTTAACCCACTGATCCTAGGCTGTCATTGTAGATAGGAATTTGTTCTTAACTGACTTGCCCAGTTAAATGAAGATAAAATAAAGTTAAAAAAGAAATTACTTTCTTTTTACATACAGTTGAAGTCAGAAGTTTACATACACTTAGGTTGGAGTCATTAAAACTTGTTTTTCAACCACTCCACATGTCTTGTCAACCAACTATAGTTTTGGCAAGTTGTTTAGGACATCTACTTTGTGCATGACAAAAGTAATTTTTCAAACAATTGTTTACAGACAGATTATTTCACTATATCCCAATTCCAGTGGGTCAGAAGTTTACATAGACTAAGTTGGCTGTGCCTTTATACAGCTTGGAAATTTCCAGAAAATTATGTTATGGCTTTAGGCTAATTGACATCATTTGAGTCAATTGGAGGTGTACCTGTGGATGTATTTCAAAGCCTACCTTCAAACTCAGTGCCTCTTTGCTTACCATCTTCGGAAAATCAAAAGAAATCAGCCAAGACCTCAGAAAAAATATGTAGACCTCCACAAGTATGGTTCCTCCTTGGGAGTAATTTCCAAATGCCTGAAGGTACCACGTTCATCTGGACAAACAATAGTACGCAAGTATAAACACCATGGGACCACACCGCTCAGGAAGGAGACGCATTCTCTCCTAGAAATGAACGTACTTTGGTGCAAAAAGTGCAAATCAATCCCAGAACAACAGCAAGGGACCTTGGATCTTGTGAAGATGCTGGAGGAAACAGGTACAAAAGTATCTTTATCCACAGTAAAACGAGTCCTATATCGACATAACCTGAAAGGCTGCTCAGCAAGGAAGAAGCCACTACTCCAAAACCGCCATAAAAAAAGCCAGACTACGGTTTGCAACCTCACATGGGGATAAAGATCGTACTTTTTGGAGAAATGTCCTCTGTTCTGATGAAACAAAAATATAACCTTTTGGCCATAATTACCATCATTATGGTTGGAGGAAAAAGGGGCAAGCTTGCAAGCCAAAGAACACCATCCCGACCGTGAAGCATTGGGGTGGCAGCATCATGTTGTGGGATGCTTTGCTGCATGAGGGACTGGTGCACTTCACAAAATAGAAGTCATCATGAGGAATGAATATGTAGATATATTGAAGCAACATCTCAAGACATCAGTTCAAGCTTGGTCGCAAATGGGTCTTCCAAATGGGCAATGACCACAAACATACTTCCAAAGTTGAGACAAAATGGCTTAAGGAAAACAAAGTCAAGACATTGGAGTGGCCATCACAAAGCCCTGACCTCAATCCTATAGAAAATGTGTGGGCAGAACTGAAAAAGAGTGTGTGCGAGCAAGGAGGCCTACAAACCTGACTCAGTTACACCAGGTCTATCAGCAGGAATGAGACAACATTCACCCTAAGAATTGTGGGAAGCTTGTGGAAGGCTACCCAAAATGTTTGACCCAATTTAAAGGCAATGCTACCAAATACCAATCGAGAGTATGTAAACTTATGACACACTGGGAATGTGATGAAAGAAATAAAATATGAAATACATCATTCTCTCTACTATTATTCTAACATTTCACATTCCTAAAATAAAGTGGTGATCCTAACTGACCTAAAACAGGGATTTATTACTAGGATTAAATGTCAGGAATTGTGAAAAACTGAGTTGACATGTATTTGGCTAAGGTGTATGTAAACTTCTGACTTCAACTGTAAGTATTCAAACCATTTGCTATGAGACTCAAAATTGAGCTCAGGTGAATCCTGTTTCCATTGATCATCCTTGAGATGTTTCTACAACTTGATTGGAGTCCACCTGTGGTAAATTGAATTGATTGGACATGATTTGAAAAGGCACACACCTGTCAATATAAGGTCCCACAGTTGACAGTGCATGTCAGAGCAAAAACCAAGTCATGAGGTCGAAGGAATTGTCCGTAGATCTCCGAGACAGGATTGTATCGAGGCACAGATCTGGGGAAGGGTACCACAAAATGTCTCCCAAGAACACAGTGGCCTACATCATTTTTAAATGGACGAAGTTTGGAACCAAAAGACTGTTCCTACAGCTGGCCACCCAGCCAAACTGAGCAATCGGAGGAGAAGGGCCTTGGTCAGGGAGGTGAACAAGAACCTGATGGTCACTCTGACAGAGCTCTAGAGTTCCTCTGTGGAGATGTGAGAAACTTCCAGATGGACGACCATCTCTGCAGCACTCCACCAATCAGGCCTTTATGGTAGAGTGGCCAGACGGAAGCCACTCCTCATTAAAAGCCACATGACAGAACACTTGGAGTTTGCCAAAAGGGACTGAAAGATTCTCAGACCATGAGAAACAAGATTCTCTGGTCTGATGAAACCAAGATTGAACTCTTTGGCCTGAATGCCTAGCGTCACGTCTGGAGGAAACCTTTCACCATCCCAACGGTGAAGCATGGTGGTGGCAGAATCATGCTGTGGGGATGTTTTTCAGCAGTAGGGACTGGGAGACTAGTCAGGATCGAGGCAAAGATGA
Organism: Oncorhynchus nerka; assembly: GCF_034236695.1. Lineage (NCBI taxonomy): Eukaryota > Metazoa > Chordata > Actinopteri > Salmoniformes > Salmonidae > Oncorhynchus > Oncorhynchus nerka. Next base: position 36,323,905 of record NC_088423.1, on the reverse strand, counting down.
ACGGAGCAAAGTACTGAGAGATCCTTCATGAAAACCTTCTCCAGAGCACTCAGGACCTGGGAGTGGGACGGAGGTTCACCTTCCAACAGGACAATGACCCTAAGCACACAGCCAAAACAACGCAGGAGTGGCTTCGGGACAAGTTTCAATGTAGCCCAGCCAGAGCCCAGACTTGAACCTGATCTAAAATCTCTGAAGAGACCTGAAAATAACTGTGCAGCAACAATCCAAATCTGAAGATCTGCAGAGAGGAATGGGAGAAACTCCCCAAATACAGGTGTGCCAAGCTTGTAGAGTCATAGCCAAGACTCGAGGCTGTAATCGCTGCTAAAGGTGCTTCAACAAAGTACTGATTAAAGGGTCTGAATTCTTATGTAAATATGATCCGTTTTTTTATATATACCTTTGCAAAAATTTCAACAACAAAAAAACATTTTTGCTTTGTCATTATGGGGTATAATGAGGTCAGTCAATCCAGAATGTCTTAAAGTAATGATGGACTGTCGTTTCTCTTTGCTTATTTGAGCTGCTCTTTCCATAATATGAACTTGGTCTTTACCAAATAGGGCTATCTTCTGTATACCACGCCTACCTTGTCACAACACAACTGATTGGCTCAAACGCATTAAGAAGGAAAGATATTCCACAATTGGTTAAAGTAGCCACACCTGTTAATTGAAATGCATTCCAAGTGACTATCTCATGAAGCTGGTTTAGAGAATGCCAAGAGTGTGAAAGGTGTGATCAAGGCAAAGGGTGGCTACTACGAAGAATATTAAATAAAATATATTTTGATTTGTTTCACACTTATTTGGTTACTACATGAATCAATGTGTGTTACTTCATAGTTCAATGTCTTCACTATTATTCTACAATGTCGAAAATATTAAAAATAAAGAAAAACCCTTGAATTGGTGTGTCCAAACTTTTGACTGATACTGTACATCAGTCGTGTTTTAGACCAGTTCATAGCACTATCTCTTCTGCATCCGTAGTTATAAATCATGTTTAACTGTATGGATAAAAGGCAACATTGTGCTGCCCTCTTCACTGATCTGTCAAATGCTTTCAATACTGTTGATCACTCACTGCTAATTCAGAGGCTTTTCTCAATTGGCCTAAACCAGGCTGCATGTAACTGGTTTAAAAATGACTTGACAGATAGAACTCAATGTACAGTGGGGCAAAAAAATATTTAGTCAGCCACCAATTGTGCAAGTTCTCCCACTTAAAAAGATGAGAGAGGCCTGTAATTTTCATCATAGGTACACTTCAACTATGACAGACAAATTCAGAAAAAAAATCCTGAAAATCCCATTGTAGGATTTTTAATGAATTTATTTGCAAATTATGGTGGAAAATAAGTATTTGGTCAATAACAAAAGTTTATCTCAAAAGTCACATCAACCCCCACATCACAACCAGCTCTTCTGGGTCGTAATCATTACAGAGTGTGGTTTGTGAGCCACTCTGGCATTGATTGTTCACTAGTCCTAGAAAGTGAAACAAACACATACATGTACGCTACGCACACAGACACACACCCACACCCGGTCTTCCATTGAGCCCTGCTACCCAAGGCCTCTCTGCAGTCAGACATTAAATTGATATAGAAATGGTATAACACATTGCTAATCCACAATACAATGAAAAACAACAGACATGAGATTACACTGTTAGGACAATCTGGCAATAAAGGAGATGAGACCAACATTAAACTGCTCTGTTATTCATTGCTAACTCACCTTAAAAATATCAGGTTACTTGTAAATTCAAGTAAACTCTTGACTCTAATAATGATATCTTATCTGCTCAACTAGACAGTTTTCAAGGACACCACGATTACTGGATCTGACTGGTATGTGATACGGTTTCACACACTGCCAATGAAAGACTGTGGGTATGAGAAATACATGCACATATATACACCGACACACACACACAGACACACCCAATGAGAGAGACCCTGATACTACAGGTTGGGGGGGGGGGGGGGGTCCTACATGGGCAGACCCTCAGTGGAGACAGTCAGCTGTTGTGGGGTAGTGTGGTCGTAAACACAACGTAGCCAACGCAGAAGCAGGATGGGGCCTACACAAACAGGTGCCAGGGGAACACACACGGAGATATGTGGAAGTGGAAGAGAAAACATCCACCAGAGCATCAATATATGTCCAGCTCACTAGTACATATGGGGTGATGATACAGGCAGCTTAGCACTTTCTGGGTTATCTATTTCACTTGGCAGACAGTGTCAAGTGTCAATCGAGAATAACAGGTCTTGGTAGATTGTGTATTAGGTGCTCTCTTGTACAAATGTGAACCAAAATTCAAGACACTTATAACCCTATAATAGTGAAACTCACAATATAAACTAATTCAAAAGCTTGAATGAAATACTGTTATTTATCCATCAATGAACTGACAAATTACATAAATCCCTCGGTTCTTTTTATAGCACTATTACATAAATATCTAAGCATAACATAAACATTCACGGTAAAGTAACTTTTCCAGGAGATGTTTTGAGTCACACCCCCAGGGTTATAACGCTGCATAAAACATGGTGCGTCTTCTGCGTGGCTGGAGAGCAGTAGGGAGAGAGAGTGATTTTACTATTGGCCATAGGATGCTCGGTTGACGGATGAGAGCATAGTAGGTCGACGTGAGTTGTGAATCATGGCTAGACCCAGCAGACTGTCTGAATAGATTATATTGGATGAGTTTAATAGTCAAGTGCACAGGGTCGCAGAAGTAATTGCAGGGTACATTTAAATGTTTAAGCTCTGAGCTCTAACAGTGCAAGTCAAAAAATAGTGACTAAACACAACAGTCAAGAGAGACAGGAGAACAACCATATGAACCATTGCATTGACTCACGTTTTGATACTATGGACATTTCAGAAAATCTCATATGTCTTTGAGTAAATGGCAAACGTAACCTCATTGACAAGTTGCCCATGTATTGTACTTTATATGATTTACTCTTCTACAGAAGGTCTTAAGGGCTAACCTTTTATAATGACTTACTGACATGTTATTGTTGTTATCATGTTAATATTATGTCTATATACAGTATCTCCTCTTTCCATATGACAGGAGACATGCGCAGAATACCATGGATAAAGAAAATTACAACAGTGTAAACAGATTCATTTGAGGTACAATATGGTAGGATTTTGAATTAGCATAGTGATTAGAAAAAGTGTGATATTGACTCTTACCTGGAAGGGCAGAGTTAAATGTTTACTGGGTCCACATTCCAAAGAATATAATTGTCAGATGAAGGAAGTGGCTACTGTCCTGAAGTTGAAGTAATCCTCTTGTTATCACCAAGTTTGTTTCTCTATATAAGAACAGTTTTCTTTAGAATGTTAACAATAAGTGGAAATACTGACAAAATTGGCAGAAAGAGGATTTAAACCGCCTTTTCTCAAAGCCTTCTAACCTATTCATGTTGTTAATTATATTGACGTTGAAATGTGGTTCCAATTCAACTATTGCAATAGGCCTAATGTAAAGAACATTTTAAATATCCCCAGGTTGCAGTGTGGCGAAGATAAACGCAAACTACAGCGGAGTATTACGCGCTGTCAACACCGATAGGCTACAATGTAACGATAAAGTCAAATTATGTCATGCAGAGAATCAATGTATCCACGTGGACGTGCCGTGAAGTAACTGAAATGTCCACCAGAAAACAAACATGTTCGATGAAAATTAAATCCTACGTTACAGTTCGGCCAAATTGCCAGAGGAAATGCATGATTTTTTTTATCATTTCAAAAACATCCTCTTCTACTCGATTTTGCGGAGCGTTCGGAAGTCACCTGGAACTCAATGGCTTGGCGACACCTCTAATCTCAACGTGTACGATAATAAGTGGTGCAAATTGTTTGTTTCATAAAACGACCGTTTGAACGGTGCGATAGCAGAAGTACAAGGCGTTGGAAATGTTGTAGGCCTATCTTTATATTCATTTAAATAACTAGGCTACCTGTTTTTCAGCCCTCATCCAGCTTCGACCTCAAGCATTCTGTAGTCTACTGTAGCGCTGTTGACGCTGAAGCCAGCTGTCATACTTTCCTCCCGCCCTCAGTAAACGTGCGCGCGCTCACTGGTCTCAGGTTTTGTGCACATTTTGGGATATAAACTGCTACAGTATAGATAGCAGGCTTATGCTACCATAATGTGTTATCAGAGTGTAGTGTGTATATAAGATTTGCAAAAAATACATGTAATCATGGAAATAAGGGATTGGAGAATTTCTCTCACTCACACACTCACACAACCACTCTCACACAAACTCTGAACGGTTTTCAGAGGGATGACAGTACATGTTTTTTTTCCACTCCAGTTGGCTCTCAAATCCCATTTGAAGATCATGCGTTTGAAGCGAAGTTTCAGAAGGTCATGACATTTTAATCTAGTGAGAAATCTGAGAGCTTTTAATTCAGAAAGAAAATAGAGAAATTAGGTTAGCTAACTCAAAGTTTGGAATAATAATTGGGTTCTGCTGTTGGACCATGTACTGTATACAGTACCATCAACAAATTAATTCCCCCAAAATATAGCAGTCGTGCATCATAATGGCCACTAGGTGACAGTGTTAAGCTTCTCCTGACATTGATACCCTAGCTCCCTCAAACTCAACTCTGGACCTTGAAGCCAGTTCCACTGCATTTTTTCATTGTTCCCTTCGAATCAGGGACTGATTTAGACCTGGGACCCCAGCTGTGTGCTATTACTTATTAGGTAAGACAGAAAACCAGCAGGCTTCTGACCTCGTAGTGTAAGAGTTGAATACCCCTGCAGCCTACTCAGTAAGTAATTCTCCACATTTTTTACGTTTATTAATTTATAGCGCATTCATCTGAAGATAGCTAGGTGGGACAACCACATATCACAGTCATAGTAAGTACATTTTTCCTCAATAAAAGTAGCTATCAGCAAAGTCAGTGCTAGTAGAGGGGAAAAGAGTCAAGTACGAGTGTTAGTTCACAAAAGGCTTTTTTTTGTGTTGGGGGGGTACGAGAGGGGGGTTTCTATAAGATTATTTAAGATACTCTTAGAGAGGTAGGGTTTCAGATGTAGATGTTTTTGGAAGATAGGCAGGGACTCTGCTGTGAGGGAAGCTGGTTCCACCATTAAGGTGCCAGGACAGAGAAGAGCTTGGACTGGGCTAAGCGGGAGCTTCCCTCCCTACATCAGTATCTTCAGCCCTGACAAACTGTGTAAAGTTTGTTCCTTTATGAGGATTGATGAAGATAAATGTATGTTCATACCTATGAGGTTCTCTGAAAATGGAGGATAGTAATTGCTATGGGCTTCATTCTTTCACAACACTGAACATTTTGGGATATAACACTGAAAAGTTGCTATTATCCCCATTCACCTCTGCAGTGTATTTGAGGTGTGCACGATGACCGGTTTGTAAGGAAGGGAAACTGGTTCTCATTGAGGTTGGCACTCGTTCACAGACATATTTACAGGCCAGAGAACACATGGGCTCAGCCAATAAATCTCTCTCTGTCTCGCTGTCTCTCTCTCTCTCTCTCTCTCTCTCTCTCTCTCTCTCTGTGTCTCTCTGTCTCTTGCTCTCCACCATCTCTCTCACTCATTCACTCACTCTCTTCCTCTTTTTACATCATAGGTACAGTTAAGCCCTATTCATACACTCTCTCACAATAGTTACCTTTACCTATGTCTTGAATAGCATTTTCTGTTTTTGTCTAATTGATTGACTGCCTAATGACTGAAGTATTTTGCTCTGAGTATTTTGGGTCTGCTGATGTGGCCTCTCAACAGGGGGATAATGTGAACTGAAGTGAGAGAACATTTCGGTAAGAGGAGGAGGCAGAAAGGAGGGAGGAGGGGGGAGGGGGAGATAAGGTGAAAATGTAAAAATAGACAATCAAATAAAAGGAGAGAGAAAGTATGGGAGCAGAATTGGACCATAAAAACAGATACCTTCAAAAGGTGTGTGAAAAGGAGAGGAAAAGCTATGCAGCTGGCAAGACGCAGGAGAACAAGGAAAATAGCAACGGAGGACAAAAGCAAGTGAAACTGGTAAGATTTTTGAAGCAGTGGAGGAACATGACTTGTTCCATATAATGACTTCCTCTGTTGATGTCTAATGTCCTCTCCATGTAACTCAATCTGGCTTCTACAGTACAGTAATGGGGAATTATTGCTTTCTTCTGACTGAGCTTCATTGTTTTATTCTACATTATTGGAATGACTGTTAAATAATGGAGGGAAATTACAATAAATGAGCTGCATTAGGGAAGGAGATAATTAAGAAATATGTGTCTGTTATCCAAGCATTTATGGATAAATTGACAATCTGAAAGTTGTATTTGTCTTTCACTCCTCTGTAACTTCGGTTATTTTACAGTCTATGCATAAAAATAATTTTAAAGGATATTGTTTAAATGTTTCGATTTTTTTATTTAACACATTTGATATACAAGTGGTATAACAGATGAATTGACCTGTTAGAAACTCCTTTCTCCCGTGGTCAGCCTGCCATCTTGACCACAATGCACCTGACTATAAACCTGCTCTGCCTGCTGGTCCTGACCTTTCACCCTGACCTGGCCATGGTGAGTATAACATTTCTCCTCATTACATTAGGAGGCTGGGACCTGTTCAAAAGAGTACAATGTTACAGAAGATTCAGACAAATGTTACCGAAGGTTATAGAACATACAATATGATTGTCTGTCTGTCACAGTCTATGGTCTGTCATGTATAATACTATATGTTGTAAGCTCTATTCATTACATATTTATCTTCAGCGTTCTAAATGTTTCATCTCACTGAATACACCCCTGGTAACCTGAGAAATGTATATTTCCATCCCAGGTGGTACGGAGAGGTGGGACTGTTATACATTGAGTGTCACGGTCTGACCATCGTTCGTATGTGTTTTCCTTGTTTTAGTGTTGGTCAGGACGTGAGCTGGGTGGGCATTCTATGTTGTGTGTCTGGTTTGTCTATTTCTATGTTTGGCCTGATATGGTTCTCAATCAGAGGCAGGTGTTAGTCATTGTCTCTGATTGGGAACCATATTTAGGTAGCCTGTTTTGTTTTGGGTTTTGTGGGTGATTGTCCTTCGTGTCCTTGTTCCTGTCTCTGTGTTAGTTTACACTAGTATAGGCTGTTTCGGTTTTCGTTACGTTTATTGTTTTGTAGTGTTTGTATTTAGATTATTGTTACGTTTGATCATTAAACATGGATCGCAATCTACACGCTGCATTTTGGTCCGACTCTCCTTCACCACAAGAGAACCGTTACAGAATCACCTGCCACAAATGGACCATGCAGCGTGTCAACAGGCAGGAGCCACAGGAGAGGCAACAAAGGCAGCAACAGCGGCGCAATGAGGATTGGACATGGGACGATATATTGGATGGCAAGGGTTGCTACACATGGGAGGAGATCCTGGCGGGAAGGGATCGCCTTCCATGGGAACAGGTGGAGGCAGCCGGAGAGAGGAGCCAGCGATATGAGGGAACACGGTTGGCAAGGAAGCCCGAGAGTCAGCCCCAAAAATGTCTTGGGGGGGGGGGGGGGGGAGGCTCACAGGGAGTAGGGCTACGCCAGGTAGGAGACCTGCGCAAACTCAGTGTGCTTACCGGGGGGCTAGAGAGACCGGGCGGGCACCGTGTTATGCAGTGGTGCGGGCCGGGCTAGAGTGGGCATCGAGCCAGGTAAGGTTGGGCAGGCTCGGTGCTCAAGAGCTCCAGTGCGCCTGCACGGTCCGGTCTATCCAGTACCACCTCCACACCCCAGCCCTCCGGTAGCAGCTCCCCGCACCAGGCTTCCTGTGCGTGTCCTTGGTCCAGTACCACCAGTGCCAGCACCACACATCAGGCCTCCAGTGCGCCTCGCCTCTCCAGCTGCCGGAGTCTCCCGCTTGTTCGGCGCTGCTGGAGCCTTTCTCCTCTCCTGCGCTGCCGGAGTCTCCCGCCTGTTCAGCGCAGCCAGAGCCTTCCTCCTCTACAGCGCTGCTGGAGTCTCCTGCCTGTTCAGCGCAGCCTGAGCTGCCAGCCTGCATGGAGCAGCCAGAGCTGCCAGCCTGCATGAAGCAGCCAGAGATGCCAGTCTGCATGAAGCAGCCAGAGCTGCCAGTCTGCATGGAGCAGCCAGAGCTGTCAGTCTGCATGGAGCAGCCAGAGCTGCCAGTCTGCATGGAGCAGCCAGAGCTGCCAGTCTGCATGGAGCAGCCAGAGCTGTCAGTCTGCATGAAGCAGCCAGAGCTGCCAGTCTGCATGGAGCAGCCAGAGCTGTCAGTCTGCATGAAGCAGCCAGAGATGTCAGTCTGCATGGAGCAGCCAGAGATGTCAGTCAGACGGGATCTACCAGAACTGCCAGTCGGCCATGATCCGCCAGTCGGCCAGGATCCGCCAGTCGGCCAGGATCCACCAGTCGGCCAGGATTCGCCAGGATCTGCCAGATCTGCCAGTCAGCCAGACTCTTCCAGATCCGCCAGTCAGCCAGACTCTTCCAGATCCGCCAGTCAGCCAGACTCTTCCAGATCCGCCAGTCAGCCAGACTCTTCCAGATCCGCCAGTCAGCCAGACTCTTCCAGATCCGCCAGTCAACCAGACTCTTCCAGATCCGCCAGTCAACCAGACTCTTCCAGATCCGCCAGTCAACCAGACTCTTCCAGATCCGCCAGTCAACCAGACTCTTCCAGATCCGCCAGTCAACCAGACTCTTCCAGATCCGCCAGTCAACCAGAATCTTCCAGATCTGCCATTCCCGAGCTACCTGAAGTAGGAAAGCTTGTAGCATACACATTGAGAAATGGTCCCACATTTTGGAATTAGATGGAGGTAAACCAACATTTCTCTGTTTGTTTTTGAAATGGAATTGAGTTGGAGTTTAAAGGGCGATACATTTGTGTTAAATTGGGCTTTGGGAGCTGAGGCTCCAGAATTTTGGGTCACAATACACCTGTTTCTCATTAGAATGGAGCATATGTTCAGGGCAGATGTGGGTCTGGCTCAGACTACAAAGACCCTGGTAGTAGATTGAGGATAGATTCAGGGGTGGGGGGCTGTTCTGTGCCAGTCAAGCTTCCATATACTCCAAAAAAGTCATCAATCTTCCATATATAAAGTGAAATAACTTATGGACACTGGATTGGCTTGAATATTTGTTTTATTTTTATCAGTAGCAGACTGATAATGTTGATGGGGACGTGGTGGAGCAGGTTGAGACCTTCAAATTCCTCTGTGTCCACATCACTAAGGAATTAATATGGTCCACACACACACCCACACAGTTGGGAAGAGGGCATGAATGCGCCAGCTCTTAATTTGTGCCGGATCCTGCTGGGATCCGGCACCTCTCCATTTTGGACTGTTTTGTTCAGGTGTTGTCCCGAAAAGCTCCCCCCTACCAGAACTCTCACCCCTTCGCGAAACTCGCACGCACTGAATTCTTCATTGCTGCGACATGATTGTTAGTTGAGATTTCTGATCACGTTAGGCTGCATTTCATTAAATTATTTTGTTTGATCTCGTGGGAGACACTAATGTCTGCAGATTTTCGGTTTGGCTATTTGTTTCAAGTGTATTAGTCTATAAATAAATCTCTTTGCCAAAATTTGTCCTCTCTCCCGTGTCTTATTCGACTAATAGTTGTTCTGAAATGTTTATTGCTTACCTACATTTTACTCCCTCTGTTTAATATAACACACATACATTAATTATCCATTTCGGTTAACTATCCTGATGTGAAGTTTGTTCTATAGAAAGTATTTGACTCTGATGTGTGCCACAGAAAGTACTTGACTCTAGCCACAAAAGTAAGGTAATTAAAAGGGGGGAGGGGAGTTTTGGCAAGGCTATTTTCTTGCCTGCCGAACCCCCCCCCCCCCTTTCTATTTTGGGACTGCAAGGCCTGGCACATTTCATAATCATTTTGGTAGCCCATGTTAACCAGTATTGTGTGCCACAGAAAGCAAAATTAGATTAAAAAGAAACAAACATTAAATTGGAAATACAAATGTAAATCTTTGCATAATAAGATATAAAATGACAAATCAAATATAAAAAGACAATAAATAACATAAACAAATTGGAAAGTTGCAACAGCTCGCCTGAACATTTCGTCCACTTTTTACCGATAGTTTTCCAGGTGATACCGTCGCCTGGAACTCAAGCCTAACCTAGTCCTCACAGGCAGCGCAGACATAATCCTACAATGATGGGATGGTTTTCATACAGAACTGGTGTAACCATCATGGGCAGCAGTCACAACCAATCTGAAATGTATGATCAAAAATGTTAATATATTTAAAACTTTAAATACATTTTCTTGAATTACCATTTATTTCATTATCAGACAAAGCGGAAAATACTACCTTTAGAAATATTACTGCTTATACAAGTTTGTACTCATAAAAATGTGCCTTTTAGAAGTGAACAAGCAATTACACAGTTAGTGTCTTCCTCATTATTGTTCACCTCCCCACAGAAGTAGCACAGCTGGTTCAGGTCATCTAGCAAAACATAATGTCAAGTAGTCTACACATCTTTACATGTATTTTTCTGAGCAAACGGGGAACAAGGGAATAGTATAGGTTTCTTGTAACAAAAATATTTAAATACATGTGTTTTAGTGGCCCTCTAGTCATTGGATCAAATATAACCTTGAAAGATCCATATAAATGTTTTTTAATCTATAATTATATTAAATTAGAAAATGACAAAACAGAACAAAACATTGTTTTGGAGGAGAGTGACTGCTATTTCTTCTCTCATGATGTTAACATCTTTGTCCGTATTTGAAAAGACAATCGACTCCTCCTTCAAAACAAATTCAGCAAAATGGAAAAAAAATGTGATGAGCATTTCAGTTTTCCACAACAAAATTGTTAGACGAAAGATTATAATTCGCAAGTATACAACGACACAGCTATAGGGTAGAGTAGGTCAGGGCGTGACTGGGGGGTTAGAAATAATAAACTAGACTATGTGGGGTTCTATATGTTGGTAATTGTGTATGATTCCCAATTAGATGCAGCTGGTAATTGTTGTCTCTAATTTGGGGACCATATTTAAGTAGCTGTTTTTCCCACCTATGTTTATGGGATATTGTTTTGAGTTAGTGCACGTAGCATCTCTGTTACGGTTTGTTGTTAGTTTATTGTTTATTTGTTTTTGTCTTTGTATAGTTTCACTTTCTATTAGTAATGTGGAACTCAACATCCACTGCGCTTTGGTCCGACATTTATTCTAGCGAACGTGACAATACTATAATTTGACAATTCTGTTTTGTCTTTTAGTCAGTATATTTTCAGTAGGTTAATTGTGCATTTACTCAATACTCTCAATCTTACTTTCAAGTTAAAGACCCCACAAGAAGTAACATCTTGTTGACATGGGTGAGGAAGGGTACCACCCGCCCATCTGCAGATATTACTACACTTCTCTCTCAGGAATGATCTGAACATACAGTTGAAGTCGGAAGTTTACATACACCTTAGCCAAATACATTTAAACTCAGTTTTTCACAATCCCTGATATTTAATCCTTGTAAAAATTCACCACTTTATTTTAAGAATGTGAAATGTCAGAATAATAGTATAGAGTGAATTTATTTCAGATTTTATTTATTTCATCACATTCCCAGTGGGTCAGAAGTTTACATACACTCAATTAGTATTTGATACCATTGCCTTTAAATTGTTTAACTTGGGTGAAATGTTTTGGGTAGCCTTCCACAAGCTTCCCACAATAAGTTGGGTGAATTTGGGCCCATTCCTCCTGACAGAGCTGGTGTAACTGAGTCAGGTTAGTAGGCCTCCTTGCTCGCACACGCTTTTTCAGTTCTGCCCACAATTTTTCTATGGGATTAAGGTCAGGGCTTTGTGATGGCCACTCCAATACCTTGACTTTGTTGTCCTTAAGCCATTTTGCCACAACTTTGGAAGTATGCTTGGTGTAATTGTCATTTAGAAGACCCATTTGCGACCAATGTCTTGATGTTGCTTCAATATATCCACAGAATATTAATTTACCATGAAGCCATCTATTTTGTGAAGTGCAGCAGTCCCTCCTGCAGAAAAGCACCCCACAACATGATGCTGCCACCCCCCATGCTTTTTGGGATGGTGTTCTCCTTTTTCCTCCTAACATAACGATCGTCATTATGGCCAAACAGTTCTATTTTTGTTTCATCAGACCAGGGGACATTTCACCCAAAAGTACTATATTTGTCCCCATGTGCAGTTGCAAACTGTAGTCTGCCTTATTTTGTGGCGGTTTTGGAGCAGTTGCTTCTTCCTTGCTGAACGGCCTTTCAGGTTATGTCGATATAGGACTCATTTTACTGTGGATATAGATACTTTTGTACCTGTTTCCTCCAGCATCTTCACAAGGTCCTTTGCTGCTGTTCTGGGATTGATTTGCACTTTTTGTACCAAAGTCCTAAGTGGTACGACGGCTACGTTGTGCCATGGTGTTTACTTGCGTACTATTGTTTGTACAGATGAACGCGGTACCTTCAGGCATTTGGAAATTGCTCCCAAGGATGGACCAGACTTGTGAAGGTCTACAATTTTCAAGGTAGGACTTGAAATACAACCACAGGTACACCTCCACTTGACTCAAATGATGTCAATTAGCCAATCAGAAGCTTCTAAAGCCATGACGTCATTTTCTGGAATTTTCCAAGCTGTTTAAAGACACAGTCAACTTAGTGTATGTGAACCTCTGACCTACTGGAATTGTGATACATTGAATTTTAAGTGAAATAATCTGTAAGCAATTGTTGGAAAAATTACTTGTCATAAACAAAGTAGATATCCTAACCGACTTGCCAAAACTATAGTTTGTTAACAAGAATTTTGTGAAGTGTATGTAAACTTCCGACTTCAACTGTTTATGTTAATTAAAGTACAGAATTTTGAAACACTTGATTACAATGTAGAGATTAATAACAGATGGGTATCTGAGAATGCAGGGATTCCAGAAGGGTGTGAGTTGAAGTAGTCAAATCTGGAGCTGACAATGGCTGGAATGTAAATGACGTGATCATTTCGGATTATCTAACATCTGAGAATGGGCAGGCATTCCCCCCGATGAATAACATCTCAGTCTTGCTGATTTATGTAATGTCATCCAGGTGGAAATATCACCTGTATATCTGATGTTACGTCCGTTCTTGGAATTAGACCAAGGTGCAGCGTGATAGGCGTACATCATTCCTTTATTAATGAACACCAAGAAAAAACAACAAAAGCTCTGCAGCGCTAAACGGCAACAATACAAAAACAAGATCCCAAACTGAAGGTGGGAAAAAGGGCTACCTAAGTATGATCCCCAATCAGAGACAACGGTAAACCAATCTGATTGGGATCCATACTAGGCCAACAAAGAAATAGACAAACTAGAATGCCCACCCAAATCACACCCTGACCTAACCAAATAGAGAAATAAAAAGGCTCTCTAAGGTCAGTGCGTGACAGATGTAGGAAAAGAGATAAGGGAAGTTGAGTGTCCTGTGAATCTGTATATGTACTGTACATATGTGTGTATATATACCTTGGTATATCTTTTTTGTGTTTTAATTTCTATTATTATTATCATTATTGTGTTTTTGGGTTGAGGGGTGGTGGGTGGGTGGGGGAGTACCAATTGGGGAGGGGATTCTTCATGGAGACACATTCAGTCATAGTTTTGTTTATTATTGTCGCGCCCTGGCCATTGAGGCTTTTATTCTCTATTTTGGTTAGGTCAGGGTGTGACTAGGGTGGGAATTCTAGTTTCTTTATTTCTATGTTTTCTATTTCTTTGTGTTTGGCCGGGTGTAGTTCTCAATCAGAGGCAGCTGTCTATTGTCGTCTCTGATTGAGAACCATACTTAGGTAGCCATTTTCTTTCTCCACCTGTCTTTGTGGGAAGTTGTCTTTGTTTGTAGGGCACATAGCCTTTAGCTTCACGGTTTGTTTTTGTAGTGTTTGCTGTTTTTTTCGTCGTCTATTTCCCTAAATAAAATAAAATGTACGCTCACCACGCTGCACCTTGGTCCTCTTCTTTTAACTGCAGTGACAATTATACTATTATACATTTATTTTTTATATACATTTTTTTTCTCTTCTTATAACAGTTTACTGTGATTATGGGTATGCACTCATGTTGACTTATATATTTGAACTTTATTTTTTACCCAGAGTACAAATTTCAGATGTATTATTGTTTATTTATCATTATTTTATTATTACTTTTAAAAAGTCAAAAGAAAATGTAGGAAAAGCACCATGGGATGGGCGACTGAGGGATGGGTAGAGAGAACAGTAAAGGGCTATGAAAACAATTATTGCTGAAATAACCACTTCCTTTTTAGTCTAATACTTCCTGTGGCACAAATCAGAGGGCATGATAGGTCACCAAAAATGATTCTGAAGTGTGCCAGGCCTTGCAGTCCCAAAATAGGTGGGGTGGGGATTTTGGCAGGCAAGAAAATAGCCTTACCGAAATCCTCCCCCTTCTAATTTCCTTAATTTTGTGGCTAGTCAAATGATTTTTGTGCCACACACTACTGGTCAACATGATCTACCAAAATTATTATGAAGTGTGCCAGGCCCTGCAGTCCCAAAATAGAAGATGGGGGAAAATTTAGAAAGGCATGAGAATAGCCTTGCCGAAATCCTCCCCCGCCCTTCTAATTTCCTTAATTGTGTGGCTAGAATTAAATACATTTGGTGGCACACTCTACTGTTCAACATGAGCTACCAAAATGATTATGAAGTTTGCCTGGTCTTACAGTCCTAAAATGAAGGGGGGGGGGGATTTCGGCAGGCAAGAAAATAACCTTGCCCGAACCCCCCCCCCTCCCCAAATAGCCAAACCGAAAACTGCAGACATTAGTGCCGCCCCGCGATTAACCAACATAAGCATTTTTTTATGAAAAGCAGCCTAACGTGATCAGAAATTTAAACTAGTAAGCAAGTCGCAACAATGAAGAATTGAGTGTGTGTGCGTTCAAGCAAGTCGCAGCAATGAAGAATTGAGGGGGGGATTTCTGGCAGGGGGGAGCTTTTCTGCACAGCACCGGAACCTATTTGGCTAGATCCGGTACCTCTCGTGGCATGAAAAATAATTGTCTGTTTTTTCAATGTAAAAATTCCTCTGCCTTTTGATATTCCCAAACCCACAAAAAAATTATGTGAAAAAGTAGATTTTCAGCCAGGGCCTAATATTGTAAAGGTTGATTCAGGATGGGCCTGCCTGGGTTTATCATGGGCTACAATGCTCAACATTGTAACCTATGATTGAGACCAACGCTTGGCTGTGGCTGTGTGAGAAGCAGACAGTACAGTTTCTCTCACACAGCTAGAATGAGATTCACTTTATATGATCTCTCTCCCTCACTGCTCAGCCTGCAACTCTCATCTTTCCAGCATTGCACTTCATCATCTATTTCCTTATAAAATTGCGCGAAGGGTTGTGAAGGAACTGCAGCACCCCTGATAAATTGAAATACATTTGCTAAAAGTATATCATTACTGTTGTCTGTTCAGAAATACATGAAATTATTCAGAATAGGCAACTACACCATGAGAAGGCCTATAATTTAGCAACAGCAGATCAATAGCTTTTTTTTTTTAAATAACCTAGCTGTTGATTGTAGCCCAATAACAGGAATAGTCTACAGTCAGGAACGTGCGACAAATCTGTCTTTGAATAAACAGCATGCAGACAAAACAGATGAGCCATTTGCTTTCCAACCTGTGTTTTCCCTCAATTGAATTTGAAATATTGCAAAAGGCCTGTTTTGTCTGCATGCTGAAAAGAGAATACTCTATGCTGTAGGCTGCCTAAATATTTGATCAACTTCCAAATATTGTTTTACAAAGTAAAACAAAAGATATAGGCTTTTGGCAGGAGCCATCGCCATTTTTAGGACTATAATTTCCTTCTCATATTGTAGCCTACAATATGTGTCTCCACACACCTGGGCCTAGGCTATTGATGGATTCAAGACGAGGTTGTTTTTATTGATTTCAGATTCTCAGTTTGTCAGTGTCAAAGTACTCTGCCATTTCGATCGTGTGTGTGTGGTATTAAAAAAATACTCTGCCAAAGTCTCCATTCATGTAAAATTATGTACATTTGAATGAAATGCATTTATAAAAGGTCACATTTTTCCTGCACCCTAGGCTACTAATAATGTGCCTCTACTCTACTGTTCTATGCCACTACACAAATGAGATGATATGCATGCAATGCTTTACTATTAAGGTGATTTCTATTTTTTTTATTTTTTTTGTCATGCATTGTGGTACCTCAGAACTCCCCAGGTCACCCCTTTCTCACTCTTACTTTTTGTTCTGGAACCTCCCGATTCACAAATGCAGCACTGGAAAGCACCTCTTCCCCCTCCAGAAGGCTGAGATTTGGCATGGGCCCTCAGATCCTCAAAAAGTTATACAGCTGCACCATTGAGAGTAACTGCAAGACCTCCATACCAGGCGGTGTAATAGGAAGGCCAAAACATTTTCAAAGACTCCAGGCACCCAAGCTATAGACTGTTCTCACCGATACCACATGGAAAACAGTACCAGTGCACCAAGTCTGGAACCAGCAGGACCCTAAACAGCTTTTACCCCCAAGCCATAAGACTGCTAAACAAGACTGCTAAATGGCTAATGAAATGGCTACATGCTGCTGCTACTGTCTATCTATCCAATTGCTCAGTCACTTTAACCCTACCTATATGCAAATAACTACCTCAATTACCTCGTACATTACCTCGTACATCTACTCGGTACGAGCCATGTTATTTTTACTTGTCATTGTTATTCACAGTGTATTTCATTGTGTCCCTATTTCTATTTATTTTTTTATCTTTAACTCTGCATTGTTGCAGAAGGACCCTGTTGTTTATGAAGCTTGTGACAAGTAAAATACGATTTTATTTTATTTTATTTTATTTAGACAGGCAAACATATTTATTATGGCTGAAGAGACTTGTTTGGGAGGCTCTGACTGTTGCTTGGCCTCTATTTGTCTGAGAACCCAACCACCTAAAATATAATTTAAAAAAAAGTTTCTCCAGAACCCAGCAATTGAAGTTATCAACTCATGTTGAGTGGATAGGGCCTCAAATATGCTGTACTAGTACAGTGGCCTCAAAGATCACAGCATGAAGAGACAAACACATGTTCTGGGTCTATTCAATGTTACGAACTGATAACAGAGCTGTCTGTCTCTTTTTGCTCCTGAATTCTGTGGGTTGTTCAGGGAGGAAGATCCCAGCGCAAACAAAGGCAGGCTGAGGACAGTCTAAGACCATACCTGGGTAGAGTGGACCCAGGTGAGACAAGTCTGCCATCGTTGTTAACTTTGTCCTAGTTGATTTATATCCAACATTAAATTCATGCACAAAGTCAGTAAATATTTAACGCCTAGTGACAGTCACTTCCTCCACTGTTTCCCTTTTTCTCCCTCCATCCCTCCCCATGTCCTAGTCCAACTGTGTGAGCTGCTGAAGTGTCACAGTCCAATGGGCTCCTGGTGCCAAGTGGTGCGGGACAACGAAGTCCTCGTCCCAAAGTGTGTGTGTCCGAAGACCTGCCCACGGTAGGGCCACACCACTAAACTTAATTCAGTTGTATTCAAGACAGGTGCATTACACCGATTTAATATTGTAAGGCAAAATATTGTGGTTGCACAACATTGCGATCTTGACGCATGGCTCATTTTCATAAATTACGAAAATATTGCATTAACTATTCAAATCGACACAAACATGAAAATTATGTCTGGTAGTACATTTGCTGAAAGTTAATGACCATTACAAACCAGAATCATGGAGATAGCTGTTACTTCCATCCCAAGGCTGTGTAACTCCCACCCTGCCAGCAGGTACAAAAGTAACTTTGCGGGAGTTCTTTTCTCGGTCTGTTTCATTTCAACTAATTTACCCCAGAAATGTAATTACAGTTGCTAATGGTCGAGGACATGTATAAGTTGTTTGTCATTAAAAGAAAATGGTGTCTCTAGCTCTATCAATCTCTGAGTAACTTTCGTCCCTGTTCTCCCTTACAGTAACACTTCTTCAAAATAGTCAGAATCAACCTAAGATCAAGAAATTGGTCATTATTTAGACATTTTTGCAGGTCTTAGTCATGCAATCTAACTAAGATGTTTGGTGCAGTGTTTCTCAAGTGAAAATAATTGCTTGAAAACCAGTCATCAGTCATTGAATGACAGCAAACACTTTATTGAAGAAATCCTACTGTTGACCAATCACTGGCGAAGGGGTGTAGACTTTGGCTATCGAACTTCAGCTTGCCTCAAGAAAAAATTGTGTGCTCGAACAGCCCAAAGAAAACCTGCCAAACACCAAAATGAACAAAAACGTCACAAAATGTATCAAACTATATGCGCAAACTGTTTCGATCAATAAGGAAAAGTAAGCTTTATTCATTACGCGTGTAATGATTTGTGTGTGCAGGCAGGGGGCACCAGTGTGCAGCGTTCTGGGAAAGACCTATGGGAATGAGTGTCTGCTGCATAGAGAAGCCTGCCGCAAGAGACGTCGCATTGGACTGGCTCATATAGGACCCTGTCTTGGTAGGACACACAAACTCACTCACAGTACTGTACCTACATAATAAGCCTTATTCATGTCCAGTTCCCACTTCATGCTTTTCTTATGTTTGTTTCCAAGTTCCCAAGGCAAACTGCACAGAGGAGGAGTATGGCCAATTCCCATACCGTCTAATGGACTGGTTCCTCCTATTAAGTCGTATGGGAAAGTCTTATGCCCCCTATGCCCTGCCCCAGAGCTGCCTGAGCCATACCCAGCGCACCCAACTAGCCCAGGTAACAGACAAGACAGAAGAAAAGGGCTTGGCAACTATGGTCCTGGACGGCTGCAGTGTTTGCAAGATTTATCTCTACCCAAGCGCTACTGCACCTGATTACACTTATCATGAACTATATTGAAGGGCATGAAGAGCACTTTGGCATAAGACCACTATGATTTGTGTTGTGGTGTTAAATTGCTAAGGTTAACAAGCTCCTGTTCAGCTTATTGTGTGGTCTTCCACAACTCAGAATGAGGGGGCTTACAGGAACCCCAGTATAAATAGACTGTCAATAATCACTCAATTATTCAATAAGACAGTAAACTGGATGGTAATATTATATCCCCATCCCCGCCTTCCTGTCCTCTCGCCATTCCTTTATCTATTCAACTAACCACATCCTTCACCTTCTCGTTGTCCTCCTTCCTCCTCCCTCCCACTCTGTTCATCCTCCTTGTATTTATTGACAAATAGGAGAACCTGGGCATGAATGGCACATTTTTGTCATTTAATATTCTTCTGCTGAGATGTTACCTCTCTTTCCTCTCCTGAATCGTGTAGCGGCGGTTTGCCCTGCTGGACAGGAACAAGGACGGGAAGCTGAGCCAGAGGGACCTGAGGAAGTTGCGCTACAAGAGAATGCCTCTCGAGCAATGTGCTAACTTCTTCTTCCAGTGAGCCCCACTCTGAATACACACTAGACTTCACATTTCCCTTATCCTCTATGCACCACATACAAATACAAATACAAAAACCCACTATGTTCATTACTGTCTTTATCAGTTGCCAACTATCAATATTTAATCTCAGTCAATAAAGAAAATACTTATCAATTAAACTTATACATTGAGAATGCTATGGAAAAATGTGACATTTGGGGAAATTAAACCAATTTGTAAATGGAATATCAAATGATTTCCTGAATGTAGAGGGTTAAAACGTCTCACCATGTCATGGCATTTACCCCATTCCATGTTGCACCTCCCTTTCACATGTGCTCTCTCCACTCCATCCTCAACAGACATCCTCTGTGCCAATCAACCTTCTTCTGAGCCATGCTCTCCCTCTACTAACCAGCCCCCCCCCCCCCCCCCCCCCCTCAGCAAACTTAACATGTGTAAATATTTGTATGAACATAACAAGATTCAACAACTGAGACAAAACTGAACAAGTTCCACAGACACATGACTAACAGACATTGAATAATGTGTCCCTGAACAAGGGGGGGGGGGGGGGGGGGTAAAAAATCTAAAGTAACCATCAGTGTCTGGTGTGGCCACAAGCTGCATTAATTACTGCAGTGCATCTCCTCCTCATGGACTGCACCAGATTTGCCAGTTCTTGCTGTGAGATGTTACCCCACTTTTCCACCAAGGCACCTGTAAGTTCCTGGACATTTCTGGGGGGAATGGCCCTAGCCCCCACCCTCTGATCCAACAGGTCCCAGACGTGCTCAATTAAATTGAGATCCAGGCTCTTCACTGGCCATGGCAGAACACTGACATTCCTGTCTTGCAGGAAATCACACACAGAATGAGCAGTAGGACTGGTGGCATTGTCATGCTGGAGGATCATGTCAGGATGAGCTTGCAGGAAGGGTACCACATGAGGGAGGAGGATGTCTTCCCTGTAACGCACAGCGTTGAGATTGCCTGCAATGACAAGTTCAGTCCGATGATGCTGTGACACACCGCCCCAGACCATGACGGACCCTCCACCTCCAAATTGATCCCACTTCAGTGTACAGGCCTCGGTGTAACGCTCATTCCTTCGACGATTAATGTGAATCCGACCATCACCCCTGGTGAGACAAAAGCGCAATTCGTCAGCGTAGAGCACTTTTTGCCAGTCTAGTCCTGTTTGTGCCCATAGGCGACATTGTTGCCGGTGATGTCTGGTGAGGACCTGCCTTACAACATGCCTCAGTCCAGCCTCTCTCAGCCTATTGCAGACAGTCTGAGCACTGATGGAGGGATTGTGCGTTCCTGGTGTAACTCAGACAGTTGTTGTTGCCATCCTGTTCCTGTCCTGCAGGTGTGATGTTCAGATGTACCAATCCTGTGCAGGTGCTGTTACACGAGGTCTGCCACTGGGAGGACAATCAGCCGTCCTGTCCGTCCTGTCTCCCTATAGTGCTGTCTTATGCATCTCACAGTATGGGCATTGCAATGTATTGCCCTGGCCACATCTGCAGTCCTCATGCCTCTTTGCAGAATGCCTAAGGCTCATTCACGCAGATGAACAGGCACCCTGGGCCTTTTTCTTTCTGTGTTTTTCCGAGTCAGTAGAAAGGCCTCTTTAGTGTCCTAAGTTTTCATTACTGTGACCTTAGTTGCCTGCCATCTGTAAGCTGTTAGCGTCTTAACAACCATTCCACAGGTGCATGTTCATTAATTGTTTATGGTTCATTGAAACAGTGTTTAACACCTTTACAATGAAGGTTTGTGAAGTTATTTGGAACTTTATGAATTATCTTTGAAAGACAGGGTCCTAAAAAAGGGACGTTTCTTTTTTTGCTGAGTTTAACCATTTGCACATTGTTACAACACTGTTAAACATGCATTTGGGATGTATTTACAATGGTGTTTGTTCTTCACTGGTTGCCCTTTTCTTGTGGCAGCAGGTCACAAATCCTTTTCCTGTGATGGCACACTGTGGTATTTCACCCAGTAGATATGGGAGTTTATCAAAATCTTTCCTTAAATTTGGGTCAGTCACTGTACTCTCTGTTTAGGGCCAAATAGCATTCTAGCATCCTCTGTTTTTTGTTAATTCTTTACAATGTGTCAAGTAATTCTCTTTTTGTTTTCTCATGATTTGGTTGGGTCTAATTGTGTTGCTGTCCTGTGGTCTGTTTGTTTGTGAACAGAGCCCCAATACCAGCTTGCTTAGGGGACTCTTCTCCAGGTTCATCTCTCTGTAGGTGATGGCTTTGTTCAGGAAGGTTTGGGTATCGCTTCCTTTTAGGTGGTTGTAGAATTGAACGTCTCTTTTCTGGATTTTGATCATTAGCGGGTATCGGCCTAATTCTGCTCTGTGAGCATTATTCGCTGTTTTACGTTGTACACTGAGGACATTTTTGCAAAACTCTGCACCCAGAGTCCCAATTTAGTGTTTGTCTCATTTTGTGAATTCTTGGTTGTTGAGCAAACCCCAGATCTCACAACCATAATGGCCAATGGGTTTTATAACTGATTCAAGTATTTTTAACCAGATCCTAATTGGTATGTCATATTTTATGTTCCTTTTGATGGCATAGAATGCCCTTCTTGCCATGTCTCTCAGATCGTTCACAGCCTTGTAGAAGTAACCTGTCTAGAATATATTTGTGGTCCTGGCGACTGGACCTTTTTTGGAAGACAATTATTTTGGTCTGACTGAGATTTACTGTCAGGGCCTAGGTCTGTCAGAATCTGTGCAGAAGATCTAGGTGCTGCTGTAGGCCCTCCTTGGTTGGTGACAGAAGCACCAGATCATCAGTAGACATTTTACTTCAGATTCTATTAGGGTGAGGCCGAGTGCTGCAGACTTTTCTAGTGCCCTCGCCAATTTGTTGATATATATGTTGAAGAAGGTGGGGCTTAAGCTGCATCCCTGTCTCACCCCACGGAAGCAATGTGTGTGTTTTTTTGCCTATTTTAGAAGTTGTCTAGAAGGGATTGAATTTGTTGTTGCCTAATTGTTTTTGGATAGGTTTCCATACTACATTTCTTAATATTACTCAGTTCCTTTGGCTTTGATGCCTCATTATTGAATATTGCTCTGTTCGGGTAGACTGTGATTTTGCTGTGGTCTGATAGGAGTGTCAGTGGGCTGACTGTGAATGCCCTGAGAGACTCTGGGTTGAGATTAGTGATACATTAGTCTACAGTACTGCTGCCAAGAGATGAGCTATAGGTGTACCTACCATAGGAGTCCCCTAGAACCCTACCATTGACTATGTACAAACCCAGCGTGTGACAGAGCTGCAGGAGTTGTGACCTGTTTTTGTTGGTTATGTTGTCATAGTTGTGCCTAGGGGGGCATATGGGGGAGGGAATGCTGTCACCTCCAGGCAGGTGTTTGTCCCCCTGTATGCTGAGGGTGTCAGGTTCTTGTCCGGTTCCGGCATTTAGGACGCCACAGACTATTACATGTCCCTGGGCCTGGAAATTATTGATTTCCCCCTCCAGGATGGAGAAGCTGTCTTCATTAAAGTATGGGAATTCTAGTGGGGGATATAGGTGGCACACAGGAGGACATTTTTATCTGTTAAGATCATTTCCTTTTGAATTTCTAGCCAAATGTAAAATGTTCCTGTTTTGATTAATTCAATGGAGTGCGTTAGGTCTGCTCTATATCAAATTAGCATACCCCCTGAGTCCCTTCCCTGTTTCACACCTGCTCGTTTGGTGGATGGGACTACCAGCTCTCTGTAACCTAGAGGGCAGCCAGCGGGTCCATCTCCTCTATACCATGTTTCTTGTAGGATGACAATGTATGTGTTTCCGATTTTTCACTATCTCTTCCATAACCCATGTCCTAATCGCTCTCTTTCCTCCCTTCTATGTCTATTCAATCTCTGTCTCTCTCGATCTCTCACTCACCTCCCCCTCTCCCGCCTCTGTCGTAAATCTTGTGTGTGTGCTGCCAGTCTGCAGTGACAGGTTTTGTGGGAGTGGGGCTGGCCGGCTCAATGTCAAGCCATTCCCAGCAATGATAATGTTTATTACCCACTGAGCTTCCCGCTGTGTGTGGATTAGCGCAAATGGAAATGGTACCCTTCAAAGATAATGTTTCTTTGTGGGTGAAGACAAATGTCAGTCTGTGCATATTGTGTGCAGATGTGTTTGTTTGCATGTGTCCTTTGTGTTTGTATGCTTCATTTTCCCTTTGTGTGTGTGTGTGTGTGTGTATTTGCAACAGTATACTTATGTTTGTTTATGTATATTCTCTGTATACAGGTCATGTGACCATAACAAGAACAGTAAGGTGACCCTGCATGAATGGATCTCCTGTCTGGTGGATCGCTCAGAGAGCTGGTTCCAAAACTTCATGTGTGGGTGCAATCACTTACCCTCACTATCTAAATTATGCTACATTACGTGTAGATCCTAGTGTTTTGTGTGTTTCATCTTTAATTGAACAACATTTAATTACAGGAAATTATTTAATTACAGCAAATGTTTCTTTCTCTCTCTGACAGCTATGCAAATGGGATCCGGTAAGCTGTGTCCCATGAAGACCGACAACCACCTTTGACCTGGACATGAACACATCTCCTCTCGCTTGTCTACATGTGCATCTGTTTATCACTGCTATCTACAATAATAAGCATACAAAATTATCCACTTTTGTCCACTTCCAGCATCATACTCCCCTAACTGTCACACTCAGGACTGTGTTTGTTTTTGACTTATGACATCTGTTTTGTGACGGTCACTGTACATTCATCTGTGTGGAGAAATGGCCTGTAATAAATGTCTGAGACCTGACTGCCCCGTTAGTGTCTCTATGGGGATGGCCTGAGGAGAGAGGGGCTCATTAAGAACCTAGAGGACGTGTCGCATGGATCAAGCATCCAATTACTGTAGGAAAGAGAGCTGGAGAAAGACTCACAGAGACAGTTGGATACTATGATAGAGGGAAGAGATGGAAAAGAGATGATGGAAGGCGAGGAAGCTTAGTGTGAGATGCCGTGACCAGGGAAGGGAACGAGGGATAATGAAGGGGAGGGATCAGAAATGAGAAAAAAAACGGGGGGGGATGGAATAGTCGGAAAGAAGTAAAGTTAGGGGGAAAATAAAGTATATGAGAAGAGGTTTGATGTGGGGAATATTAGCCATAATAATAGCCATAATAATGACTTCTTGTAATGTCAAAGATCCAAATCATTAGCCATTAACAGGCTTATACATTCCTGTACATTCTATCATATTGAGGTATTTCAGCTGTTGCCTCAGCTTTTCCATAGCTCTAGTTTTTGTTTTGTGTGTGTGCGTACGTGTGTGTGTGTGTACTCTCAAAGATCAGTAGGGGATGTACGTGGCCCGGGGTGGGTTCTTCCGTTCCACTGGTGTCTCTGGACTAATTAGCCGTCAGATTTTGCTTCGCCGGGAGGATGGGGGGAGAGAGAGAGGGAGAGAGATATATTTCAATATTCAACATAGGATAGAGATGCTTCCCAGACATGGGGCAAATGAGGAATGAGAGTTGCAATGTGTCCAGAAAAAAACCAAAGAATCAAAACAATATTTTTTCCTGACGTCTCGGATTCGCTCTCATCACTTTTGATGAAGACGAGACCACTGGAGGCTGTAAAATATATCAGAGTTTTTAAAAAGAAGATAGGAAAAAAAAACAGACGGCAAGGGCAGCTGTAAATGAAGACATATAGGTACGTGATCGGAGATCAGCCAGAGCCAATTGAGAGCAGGCTGTATTTGCTAATGAGTGACCTGCTAATCAAGCTGTTTACGCAGTCACCACAGCAAGGGGAAAGGAGATCTGAATACAAAGTCCCACCTTCAATTGCTCCCCCATCCCAGGGGACTTGCTCCTTTATCTGTGAAAATTAAATGAATTGTTGGCGCCACCCCTGGAGGTTCCAGCCTCCCCTCCCTCTTTGTGTCTTCATACCCCTACGTTGATACATTCCCACTTATTACCTCAGGACCGCCTGCCCCACCTTCAAACCTACCCTCCCACACCCAGGGGAGGCTAATACTGATCCAAAGGCTGCCCATCCGATCCCAGACAGTTGTCCCTCCCTACTTACTCAGACTCACCTACAATCATTCCCTTCTCTTTCTCTTCTCAACTTCCTGGAAGTTGAATAGCTCAATCTTTCCCACCTCCCAACCCAAACTTTTCCTCTCCCTCCTGGTGATCTGATCTGAGATGGTGTTTGTCCTCTCTCTCTCTCTCTCACACTCTCCCTCCCTCCCTCTACCTCTTCTCCCTCTCAAGGGACTCTCTGCCAGCTCAGGAGCAGATGGGTGGCTGGCGATGATATGTTGTTAAAAATAAAGATTCCTCTTAACCCATTGTCAGCTAGCGCCCTCTCTATTTCTTTCTTTCTTTCTCAAAACACTGCCCACGCAACACTTTACAACATAGTCACAGTACTGTGCCGCTACCGCTCTGCAGACAGTAGCCCAGCTGTCTGTCCCGTACGGCTGAGCCCTGACCTTAAAAACATGATATTTAATACATGATCGTCATAAAGTCGGCCTCCTGCATTATGCATGACTCGTAAGCAGACATAAATAATGAATGAAACCAGCAATTTTGTGGTTTCTGCCATGCAATTTTTTAAATGAAATTTTCTGTCTTGGTGTTTGTTGCTCTCAGCGGATGGAGTTAGTCCAGTGACTGTTTGTCGATAAGTTATTAAAGGAACACAAGAGAGGGAAAGTGGGATCAAAATAAATATTCAGGCCAGCTCTGATGGTGCAGACCCCACCAGAGAGAGATAGAAAACGACAGACGGAGAGAGAGAGTGTGCGTTTTGTGGGTGTCTGTCCTGATATACCTGTCATATGCTAGCATGCAGGCTGGGTTACCTTACAGATACAATGGGAGAGAGGTGAATTATGGGGACAGGAAGATTCTTCTGACATTACTTTGGCTCCATCAGATACGCTGATCCATTTCCTGCACTAAACAGCAGCACTGAAATAAATTAAATATACGGACAGTCAGTTGTATATAGGCTATAACCCCAAAAGGTTAATCAGAATCTTGCCTTCAAACGCATCAGCCATATCGTGCTCTGCCAGATTGTCAACTTTTAAAACTTCAGAGGGATTCTAAAGTGGGCCAGGGAGAGAGAGAGAGGGGAGAGCTGTTAGCTTTGAAAGAGAGTCCAGCAGCAGTGAGGGGTCCTTCCTAAAAGGGGAAACAGATTTTGCCACTGCTCTGATCATTAATATATTCATCTATTTTTTTCCAGGAGGTTTTGCTTTAAGCCCCCATATTGCAGAGGGCTCTCAGGTTTGTCTAAGGACAGACAATACTCCCTCTGGGTGAAGTGGCTCCATTCAGAGGACCTCAATAGTCCCACTGAAGTAGCTAGAGAATGGGTGGGAAAAGCCCTGGCGAGAGAAAGGAGAGGGGAGTTAGCACACAATGCAAACGGCCTCTTTGGTTATCTGATGATATTGACTGAAGACCGGAAGAAAGAGTACCTACATGCAGTTCTCCATTGTGCGTCTTTGTGTGTCAATGTGCACCTTGCTCCTCCGAGAGCTGTACTTGACCCATACCTCCTCACACTATACAACACCACACCACTCCAACTTAGATTTTTATGTTTCTTGCCCTACGTTGTGTACATTTTCAGTTTACAACACTCTGCTGTGGCAGAAGAAAATGTGATGTCAAGCTCCCACAGTTCATACTTAATATAGATCTTATCAGATCCTCCAGCAAATGGTTAATGTGGGCAAGTTTTGTATCATCATTCACTCCTCTCCATTCTCCGCCACTACCTCTGACAACTCCCCCCCCCACCTTCTGCACACACACACACTCCCCCCACCACCAGCCTCACTCCCACTCCGTGACCTCACCACCCTGAACACACATACACACACACTACACACGTGTGCCTACCTCAGTTTGATTTGTGCTGCTCACTGAGATCTGAACTGGACTGGAGAAGAGACATTGGAGAGGGGGAAAAACTAGAGAGAGGATAGAGAAGAGAAGAGAGAGAAGCTTCACTCACCGACGCTGACATTCACATAGCGATCACAGATCTTGTAGGACTCGTATGGTGTAAGGCTCCACATGTGACTGAGTGGGACGTACAGATACCCAATACTGTGCTTTGGGACTTGACACCACACTGGGAGTTGTGCTGAGGCAGCCGGACACCTACTAAAGCAGAAAGCAAGCTCCAGGGGAGGGAAAGGGGCATCCAACAACAACCTGTGTTGTTTGCTCGAGCTCCTCCTCCCGTCCATCTCTTATCCTCCTTCCGTCCATCTCTCCTCTCATCCCTCATATTCTGCTCTGGAGTGGGAGAGTCTGTCTGCACTGTGAGGTAAGGACAAGCATGTTGTTGTCAAGTGCCTGTGTGTGCATCATGAAATGTTCATATCGATAAACAAGTCTGGATGTTATTCAAACTTGTATCTACATCAGAGCAGTTCATTTTTTTCTCTCAGTCTCAGGAGGTTGGAGAAAGCTGTGTGGGGGTTTGGAGTACTTTGGGTTTGTTGTCGGTGGGACAAATACATGACTCATATAATGAAGCTTTATGTATTTTTTGTTGTTTTTTATTTACATAGTTTTCTACATACTGTAGCTTTCCTCTAAACCACTGTGCGTTTCACAATGACTGATTGTCTGTCAATCATTTGTCTGTCTCTGTCAGTCAACCTGCCTTTTTATTTCGTCCATCTCTCCTCTCATCCCTCATATTCTGCTCTGGAGTGGGAGATTATGTCTGCATTGTGAGGTAAGGACAAGCATGTTGTTGTCAAGTGCCTGTGTGTGCATCATCTTGAAATGTTCATTTCGATAAACAAGTCTGGATGTTATTCAAACTTGTTTCTACATCAGAGCAGTTCATTTTTTTTTCTCAGCCTCGGGAGGTTGGAGAAAGCTGTGTCGGGGTTTGGAGTACTTTGCGTTTGTTGTCGGTGGGACAAATAGATGATGCAAATAGTGAAGCTTTTATGTATTTTTTGGGGGTTTTATTTACTTCATTTTCTACATACTGTAGCTTTCCTCTAAACCACTGTATGTTTCACTATGACCGCTTGTCTGTCAATCATTTCTATGTCTCTCTGGCAGTCAACCTGCCTTTTTCTCTGTCTCTCTGTCAGCCGGTATCTCAGTCTGTTCCTCTAGCTCCCCATAAGAGTTGCTAAGTGTGATTGTGTAGTGGGAAGTGATAGCAGAAGGAAAGAGGACATAATGAAGGAGGACATCAGAGAGATCCAGCAATAACGTGTGTGTGTGTGTGTGTGTGTGAGAGAGTGAGAGTGTGAGAGAGAGAGCGAAAGGGAGGGTGAGAAAGAGGGGGTGGTGGATATAAGGGAGAAAGACGGCTAACACACTCAAACACACGAGCAGTTGGGTAGAACAACCCTCTACACTCCACCTCCCACCACCTCGCCATATCATGTCCCCCCAAACCATATCCCATATTGGTGAGGATACACAAAATCCTTTGGGGACCTACCCATGCCATTTAATCTGTCCCTCTAACCCACTCACAGGAGGCAGATGGGACCCCCTAAGTCCAGGACAGAAGACATCTGACACAGTGTCTATACCGATAACAAAGCAAACCAAAATTGGTTCTGTGAAAGTTCCCAGAATATTTGTTAGGTCTGAGCAAATCTTCTCATAATACAAAAACTGTCCAGTTGTGGTGATGATTATAGAATGTTTGTATAAAACATTTGCCTGATGTTGCAAGAACGTTCCTAGAACACATTTAATCTGTTTTTTTAAAGGCTCCTAGAATGTTTCATTAGGTTGTGGGAAGAGTCTAATGAGAACAAAAATATATATTCCCAAAACACAAAAACTGTCCAATTGTGCAGATGATTATACGGAGCTTCTTTTAGGGACTAAAACACCTTCACTTGATGTTAAAAGAACATTCTCAGAACACATTTCAAATTCAGTGTACTTGTAAGACTGTAATTTGTGATTTTCTTTCTTCATCACATATGTTGAAAATCTTATGAAATGTGATTTTGAAATTTTGAAAAGGTAAAAAAATAAAAAGTATTTAGTTTGATGGTTCAGTCTGCATTTAAAAAGCATATGAATACATGAGAAAACAAGTTATATAAAGGAAGCTCTTTCCAACTAAAATCACATTTCACAAGACTTTCAACACATGATGAAGAAAGAAAATCACAAATTACAGTCTTACAAGTACACTGAATTTGAAGAGGATATGAACATTTTATATGTCCTTATTGACCATATTTGACTAATAAAAAAGCTCCACAAGGCCAAAGCTATCCCCTGGTGGCGAAGAGGGTTAATTATCTGGCTGCAGTTCTGAACATTGCATCTTCAATCCCACATATTCTGTAACGATTTTTCTGTAACCAAGTGAAATTGAGGCCCAGATATACTCTACTGAAAGAGAGGTTGTCTTTATTTCAGATATATAAATCCAGTCAGAAATGCAGAAAAAAAGCACTGTGTAAAAATTGACGGTTCAAATAAATAAAAAAATCCTACTTTGAGACGCTTGATTTGCTGATCCTAGATCAGAACTCAGTCTTGTAAATATGGGTCTAGAAGTACGCAGCATACTGTGCGCTTGGAATGTAGACCCCTTCACTTTTTTCTCACTTTGTTACATTACAGCCCTATTCTAAAATTCATTAAATTGTTTTTTCCCCCTAATCAATCTACGCACTATACCCCATAACGACAAAGCAAAAACAGGCAAATTTATTAAAACCAAAATACTGAAATATTACATTTACACAAGTATTCAGACCCTTTACTCAGTACTTTGTTGAAGCACCTTTGGCAGCGATTACAGCCTCGGGTCTTCTTGGGTATGACGCTACAAGCTTGGCACACCTGGTTGATGTGGTCAATGTTTTGCTCACGCAGAATATAATATGTTCCGGTCAGACTCAGAGAACAACATTGACTTACCCTAATCAGAAATCGTGGATGGATGGCGGCATTTGCGCAAAACTGAAAGCGCGATCCATCGCATTTAACCATGGAAAGAGTTCTGGGAAAATGTCTGAATATAAACAGTGTAGCTATTCCCTCCGCAAGGCAGTCAAACAAGGGAAATGCCAGTACAGGGACAAGGTGAAGTAGCAATTCAATGGCTCAGATACTAGATGTATGTGGCAGGGTCTACAGGAAATCACGGACTACAAAAAGAAATCCAGCCACGTCACGGACACCGATGTCACGCTTCCAGACAAACTAAACACCTTCTTTGTAGATTATACAGTGCCACTATCGCGGCCCGCTAACAAGGACTGCGCACCCCCCCCCCCCCCCCCCTTCTCTGTGGCTGACGTGAGTAAAACATTTAAACGTGTTAACCCTCGCAAGGATGCTGGGCCAGACGGCATCCTTAGTCGCGTCCTCAAAGCATGCGCAGACCAGCTGGCTGGTGTCCTCACATGCTTCAAGATGGTTGCCATTGTTCCTGTACCCAAGAAGGCAAAGATAACTGAACTAAGTGACTACCGCCCCGTAGAACTCACTTCTGTCATCATGAAGTGCTTTGAAGACTTGTCAAGGATCATATCACCTCCACCTCACCTCACCCTAGACCCACTTCAGTTTGCATACCACCCCAACAGATCCACAGATGACACAATCGCCATCACACTGCACACTGCCCTATCCCATCTGGACAAAATTAATACCTATGTAAGAATGCTGTTCATTGACTACAGCTCAGCATTCAACACCATCGTACCCTCCAAGCTCATCATCAAGCCTTGAGGCCCTGGGTCTCAACCCCACCCTGTGCAATTGGGTCCTGGACTTTCTGACGGGCCACTCCAAGGTAGTAAAGGTAGGAAACAACATCTCAACTTCGCTGACCCTCAACACTGGGGCCCCACAAGGGTGCGTGCTCATCTCCCTCCTGTACTCCTTGTTCACCCACGACTGCGTGACCATGCACACCTTCAACTCAATCATAAAGTTTGCAGATGACACAACAGTTGATTACCAACAACGACGAGGGGAGGAGGGAGGAGGTGAATGTGGTGTCGGGAAAACAACCTCTCACTCAACATCAACAAAACAAAGGAGATGATAGTGGATTTCAGGAAACAGTAGCGGGAGCACCCCCTTATCCACATCGAAGGGACAGCAGTGGAGAAGGTGGAAAGTGTTAGGTTCCTCGGCGTACACATCAAACTGAAATGGTCTACTCACACAGACAGTGTGGTGAAGAAGGCGCAACAGCGCCACTTCAACCTCAGGAGGCTGAAGAAATTTGGCCTGCCACCCAAAACCCTGACAAACTTTTACAGATGCACAATCGAGAGCATCCCGTCACAGCCTGGTACGGCACTGCAACACCCTCAACTGCAAGGCTCTCCAGAGGTTGGTGTGGTCTGCACAACGCATCACTGCAGGCAAACTACCTACCCCCCAAGACA
Source organism: Oncorhynchus nerka (assembly GCF_034236695.1). Taxonomy (NCBI): domain Eukaryota; kingdom Metazoa; phylum Chordata; class Actinopteri; order Salmoniformes; family Salmonidae; genus Oncorhynchus; species Oncorhynchus nerka. The sequence continues at coordinate 36,291,961 of NC_088423.1, read as the reverse complement.
CCTACAACACCCAATGTCACAGGAAGGCCAATAAGATCATCAAGGGCAACAACCACCCGAGCCTAAGCCTGTTCACACTGCTACCATCTAGACGGTGAGGTCAGTACAGGTGCATCAAAGCTGGGACTGAGAGACTGAAAAACAGCTTCTATCTCAAGGCTATCAGACTGCAAAACAGCAATCACTAACCCAGAGAGGCTGCTGCCTACATTAAGACCCAATCACTGGCCACTTTAATAAATGGATCACGAGTCACTTTATACAATGAACTCTAAATAATGCCACTTTAATAATGTTTACATATCTTACATGACTCATATCATATGTATATACTGTATTTTATACCATCTATTGCTCCTTCGCTATCGCTAATCTATATACTTACATGTATATATTCTCATTCACCCCTTTAGATTTGTGTGTATTAGGTAGTTGTTGGGGAATTGTTAGATTACTTGTTAGATATTATTGTTAGATATTACTGCATTGTCGGAACTAGAAGACCAAGCATTTCACTACACTCACATTAACATCTGCTAACCATGTGTATGTGACATGTTTGATTTGAATTATTTGGGGAGTTTCTCCCATTCTTCTCTGCAGATCCTCTCAAGCTTTGTCAGGTTGGATGGGGAGTGTCGCTGCACAGCTATTTTCAGGGGTCTCCAGAGATGTTTGATCAGGTTCAAGTCCGGGCTCTGGCTGGGCCACTCAAGGACATACAGAGACTTGTCCCGAAGCCACTCCTGTGTTGTCTTGGCTGTGTGCTTATGGTCGTTGTCCTGTTGAAAGGTGAACCTTTGCCCCAGTCTGAGGTCCTGAGAACTCTGTAGCAGGTTTTCATCAACGATCTCTCTGTACTTTGTTCATCTTTCCCTCAAGAATGACTAGTTTCCCAGTCCTTGCCTCTGACAAAATCCCCACAGCATGATGCTGCCACCACCATGCTTCACCGTAGGGATGGTATTGGCCATGTGTGGTGCCTGGTTTCCTCCAGATGTGACGCTTGGGATTCAGGCCTGAGTAAAGCATCTGAATACTTATGTAAATGGAATATTTCAGTTTATTTTATTTTTTTTAATTGGGGAAAAAATAAAAAAAATGTTGTTGTTGCTTTGTCATTAAGGGGTTTTGTGTCTAGATTTATATGGACAATTAAAACAAATCAATTTTAGAATAAGGCTGTAACATAACAAAATGTGGAAAAAGTGAAAGGGTCTGAATACTTTGTGAGTGCACCGTACGGTATGTGGCACCAGTTATGAACATTTTAGACATGAAGCTGTAGAAAACACCAATAATTTATGTGCCTCCATCACACTTTGCCTTCTTTTGCTCCATTTCTCATTCATTACTCTGGACAACATCCTCCCCCTCTTCTCATTTCTCAAAATGTTCTCTCACTCTCCCTCACTCCGTGTCTCTCATTTCTCTCTCTTTCAATCTTTCTCACTCTCACCTCCTTCTCTCATTTCTCTCTCTCTCCCTATCTCCCTTCCTCCCTCTCTGTAAAAACTTTATGGGTTGTTCACTCCACTACTGGGATAATGAGATCCTTCATACTTTGTAATGATGCAACTGTTGTTGTAACTCAGAGGTCCCAGGGCCATCAAGACTCAGATGCATATGCCTAGAACCTACGTACAATTGTCATCTGATCTGGAGGGCACAGCCTTGACGCCGACAAACACACGTTGAGAAGCAGGCGTTTTTTGAAGACTGTGACTTTGAATTAATGCATGTTTTTCTCTGGGGACGAGAGCCAAGACCTGTAATCATATCTTCAAATCATCACAACAGTGAGAACAGAAAAGAAAAAACAGCCCAATCTGAAATCTGTTTCAAAGTTATTGTGGCTTTGCCTGCTTTTGTGAAGAGAATCTGTCTTCCAATTGGATTATACTGAAGCACCTCCAGATGTTGTTTGTGTTTTTCCAAACTAAATTGGCGGATTTCCGTTAACAAAGGCTGCAACGACCATGAAAAAATACCCTCTATTTAGAGAACAAACCCATTTGTACTGCCATACTATAAATAGATCTATATATTCAAATGAATCCACTTCTGAGAGATATTTGCAACCCACTTCACGCTTTGAAAGTCGTACGATGAGTGATTTTTCACCAAGTGTCAAGCTGCGCTATACAGATCCCAGTAATATAGCGTGGCAATTTGCTTTCCCGCATGAATAATTCCATGTGAATAGCTGAAATGTTTCCTCATATCAATGAATCATCTGCTGCTAGACTTCTTTAGTACATCATGAACAGTAGGAGCAGAACTGTATGTGATGGAACTGATGGATGCTTTTGACCTTTCCCCTGCTCTTTCAGTCCCTGGGAGACGGCAGAGTGTTGACAGTGTGAATGATGGCAGCAATGGCCCTGTCCTGGTATCTCTGCCTGGCCGTGACTCTCCTCTGTGGCCCCTCCTGGCCCCAAGGACACTCGGCTCTGGCCCCTGAGAATGAGGTGCCACTCCGCCCCACCGCCTGGCTGCCTGATGGAAAGGTCACCTCCATACATCTGCCCAAAGGACGCACCCGGAGGTACAGTATAGAGATCATGTCAGGGGAGGTGGATAGTATTGCACACTGAATGTTTATGTTCCGTGTCCTGGACAAAGATTGAAACACTTAAGAAAGGCCCCTGTTTAAAATGCTGTCACTACAATAGGCTATGTTATTACAAGCTACCTAAATGGTAATTTCCTGCGTAATTCTTCATTGTTTTGAGCAAAAACAATGATAGCCTTAATCTTAATCGCCATTTCTTTGGTTGTTGGAAAGGCAGTGGTTGAGCGTAGCGCGGCCGCATGGGCAGTAAGAGCAACCTACTTGGCCCGGGCTCTGCTGATCATGTCAGTGGTAGAGCTCTAACACTGGGAACAGTGAATTGGAATATGGGCATCCCTGTGAGCTGTCCATCTGTCCATCCATGCAGCCAGGCATAAAAAAAACAGATTTTTTTTAAATTAGAAAAAAATCTGCTAATTATGATTCAAATTAATCAATCAGTTAAACTATGTATTGCCCTTGACAACATTAGCATGGCACAGCTGTTGATAAACTGCAGCACATCAGCAGTTGATCCAGAAAATACATGTAAAAGAATGATACTATTTTTCAACGGGCAGAGTAAATATCCCAGAGCCTATGACAACATAGAGGTCAATTACATCTCAATATTGAATGTCTCATCTTGATGAGTTGTGTTGGTGAAAATACAAGGATGATCAAATATTGATGTCTGAGTTGGTGATTGATAATGAGAGTCATGGTTAATTGGCGAGTTTGAATCTAATTATATTGTGAAGGAGATGAACAATAAGCTTGTAGAAGGAGACCAGAATGTCACTTGGAATGCTTTGACGGCTACATGTTACAGTACTTTTCTTAGGTACAGTATGTTATTACATTTGTAAGGGGGAAGAAAAATACATGAGAATTTCATAGACAATCCCTTTTTCGTGTGGTACCTATCTTCGTGCAGACTGTACTTCACATTGAAGAAGAAGGTTGTGATGATGTCTGTGACCGTCAGTCCCTGTGACCTCCCCATCGAATGGACCCTCGCAGCCCGAACCCTGAAGGACAAACCGCCTAAAAGTCCACACTGTAAGTGGGAAACACTGATAGAAAATAAAAGCAACTACACACAACACCCTCTCACATGCAATTCCTATTCATATCAATTCAGTTTCATTACACCTCAATCCAATTCACACTGGAGCCATTTATTTTTGACATAGTGTCCATTTAAAGACTGACCCTGGTCATAAATGTCTACAAGATAGGAGAGACTTAATCAGTCCATTGGTCTTGCTCTCCCTTTCCACCTCTCTTTTCCTCTCTCCCTATCTCTTACTCACACACACACAGTACTGAGCCCAGGACTAGTATATCACTGGTCAATCTGTCCAAACATTTTACCTTCAAAGCAAGAAGGACAGTAATATCTAAATGTCACACTTGTATCCTGAATGTAAGAGAGATTAGAAGGACGTTTGTATTAACAGATATGATTATATCTGGATCACATACAGTACAGTGGCTTGCGAAAGTGTTCACCCCCCTTGGCATTTTTCCTATTTTGTTGCCTTACAATGTGGAATTCAAATGTTTTTTTGGAGGGTTTGTATCATTTGATTTACACAACATGCCTACCACTTTGAAGATGCAAAATAGTTTTTATTATGAAACAAACAAGAAATAAGACAAAAAAACGGATAACTTGAGAGTGCATAACTATTCACCTCTCCAAAGTAAATACTTTGTAGAGCCACCTGTAGAGCAGCAATTACAGCTGCAAGTCTCTTGGGATATGTCAATATAACTTGGTACATCTAGCCACTGGGATTTTTGCCCATTCTTCAAGGTAAAACAACTCCAGCTCCTTCAAGTTGGATGGGTTCCGCTGGTGTACAGCCATCTTTAAGTCATACCACAGATTCCCAATTGGATTTAGGTCTGGGCATTGACTAGGCCATTCCGAGACATTAAAATGTTTCCACTCAAACCACTCGAGTGTTGCTTTAGCAGTATGCTTAGGGTCATTGTCCTGCTGGAAGGTGAACCTCTGTCCCAGTCTCAAATCTCTGGAAGACTGAAACAGTTTTCCCACAAGAATTTCTCTGTATTTAGCACCATCCATCATTCCTTAATAAATTCTGACCAGTTTCCCAGTCCCTGCCAATGGTATTCTCGGGGTGATGAGAGGTGCTGGGTTTGCGCCAGGCATAGCATTTTCCTTGATGGCCAAAAACCTACATTTGACCAGAGTACCTTCTTCCATATGTTTGGGGAGTCTCTCACATGCCTTTTGGCGAAACACCAAACGTTTGCTTATTTTTGTCTTTAAGCAATGGCTTTTTTCTGGCCACTCTTCCATAAAGCCCAGCTCTGTGGAGTGTATTGCTTGAAGTGGTCCTATGGACAGATACTCCAATATCCGCAGTGGAGCTTTGCAGCTCCTTCAGGGTTATCTTTGGTCTCTTTGTTGCCTTTCTGAATAATGCCCTCCTTGCCTGGTCCATGAGTTTTGGAGGGTGGCCCTCTCTTGGCAGGTTTGTTGTGGTGCCATATTCTTATTATTTTTTTATAATGGATTTAATGGTACTCAGTGGGATGTTCAAAGTTTCTGATATGTATTTATAACCCAACCTTGATCTGTCCTTCTCCACAACTTTGTCCCTGACCTGTTTGGTGAGCTCCTTGGTCTTCATGGTGCCGCTTGCTTGGTGATCCCCCTTGCTTAGTGGTGTTGCAGACTCTGTGACAGATCATGTGACACTTAAATTGCACAGAGGTGAACTTTATTTAACAAATTATGTGACTTCTGAAGGTAATTGGTTGCACCAGATCTTATTTCGGGACTTCATAGCAAAGGGGGTGAATACATATGCACGCACCACTTTTCCGTTTTAATTTTAATTTTATTTTTTTCATTTCACTTCACAAATTTTGACTATTTTGTGTATGTCCATTACATGAAATCCAAATAAAAATCTATTTAAATTACAGGTAATGCAACAAAATAGGAAAAACGCCAAGGGGGATGAAGACTTTTGCAAGGCACTGTATTGCCAATACTTGAGGAAAAGGGTTTAAATTTGTCATTTAAAATAACACATATAGAGAGGGTTCTGCTTTTTAAAATAACTTTTATAAGATTGATAGATTTGTACAGAACGGCATGCAAGTAATAGCCTATACAGTACAAACTGAAATTCAGCTAAATTCGGACCTTTACCATTTAATTGAAAATGTCTCATATTCATGCCAAATAGATTTTATTTGCGCTTCTATGGGTTAAGCAAAACCCAAAATAGAGCAAATCTGGTGGAAACCTCTCAAAGAGTTGCAGAAATAGAACTTGAGGGTTAAATAGAGAACAGATAAGTCTAAGCTACATAACTACATTCCATTTAAAAAAAAAAAAAAATCTCTCGTTGAGCACAAAAAGGACAGTTACCAAAAGTAGCCTATGTAGGCTAGCAATGATGTTATGCAACATGGCCCTCACCAGCCTGCTTAGTTAAAATCAGTGGGTATTCTAGATGGACAAATAAGCAGCTTTATGAAGTTATACTGTGACACATAAATCATTCAGGGTTTGAACCCTATGTTCCCCAAAGTCTGCCTAAATTATTCACTTCGATTGTGTAACATTTGGTCATTTTTTATTTCCCAAGGTAAGGAGAAATTATAATGGATGATGGTGAAAAGGGGTTTATATGAATAAGGGACTATCTTCTTTGCACTTCATTGATTATAGTTGACTACTGTATTCATTTAAAGTAATCAGGATACGTATTGAACTGTAAGACTATCTTCAATGAGTGTGAATGTATGTTCTGTCTAGTGAATGTAAGTATGTGTGCGGATGTATGAGGCAGAATATTAATGACCCGTGGCTTAACAGTGTTTTCTGCACAGGGAGTACCAAGAAGAGTATGCCAGAGGTGTGGTGGAGAGGGCCTGGAACTGAAGCCAAGATACACACCTACACTGGCAATGCCATGGACACCTACACAGGTCCTTCCTATGCCCCAGCATCTATCTACATCCTCAGACTGCGCCCCAAGGACCAGGACACCAGGGCTACCATGTACCTCCATCAGGGCTCTGGGCCCTCAGGGGCCTTCCCGGAGCTTCCCTCTGACCCCCATGTCCACACCCTGGGTGTAGGAATGACCAGTGTCACCCTCAGCTGGGGCCCCAGTACCTCCCTCACAAGACTGCCGCACACCCAACGCATCTATGACTACTGTGTCCTTGTCAACCGCAAACACAACTACCGCAACCTCTGTGCCGCCCGGGAGGGCATCAGGAAAGAGCAGGACAAAGACAAGAAACGGCAGAAGATGGACAAACAAAGGAAAGTAACTGTTTGGCCCATTCTCAAAAACTGGTGGTGGCAGCAGTGGGATGCTGAAACAGATCTCCGGTCACCTGCTGCGCTCCGTGACCAGCATGATGATCTCCAATGTGTTTGTAAGGGAACAGAGAGCGTGTGCACTGTTTCAGAGCTTGTCCCCGACACGCAGTACTACTTTGACGTCTTTTTGATTGACAGGCTAAATGGAACCAGTGCAGCATATACTGGAACGTTCGCTCAAACACATGAGGAGGCCCGACCAGCTATCACACCACTCAGGGAAGGGGAGCTCCGGTGGGTGACCTTCCGGGATGGAGGCTCAACCTCTGGGGAGTTCTTTAGCTTCCGTCCCCGGGGTTGGCAGCAGAGTGGCCTGCTCACTCTCCAGAGCTGTGGAAGCAGTGAGAAGATCAAGGTCACCATCTCCAGCAAGGGCCAAGAGCTTAGCTCCCAGACTGTGGGAGAAGACTTGGCTCAGATCTGGCTCCAGGGCAGCCCCTCCTACCTCATCCACCTGGAGAGAGAGGGAACTGCGCCCCCCAGACAAGCTGCTCTAGGGGCACTGAAGGCCTCTGTTAAGATGCAGGCATCCTCTGCTTACCATCGTCAAGGGGTACCTTCGCTCCCCACCACCCTGCAGATTAAGTCTTTCAACAGGCTGAGGAGCTGTGACTCCATCACCCTGGCCTGGATGGGCACAGAGGAGAGGAGCCTATACTGCGTGTACCGCCGGAGGCTGGGTAAGGGCGAGAAGGGAGGTACGGCACCCTGCCTGGGGCCTGAGTCACGGTCGGACACTGAGAGAGTCGTGTGTAAATACTTCCAGGAGCTAAACCCTCGGCGGGCTGTCACGACGGCCGTGATCGGTGGCCTGGAGCCTGGGGTGGCCTACATGTTTGATGTCTATCTAATGAGACGCTGGGGGATCCCCATAAAGTACAGCAGCAAGACAGTGAGAACCAGGAAGGAGTGCTGAGCTGTTGCCACCTAGTCTCGTAGTCTGCAGCAGCATTGGACTCAACAAAGAGGTGATTTACAAAGACTTACCATGACAAAGCCATTCTACTATGAGGGAGACTGTTAATAATTGTGGTACACCCTCCGAAGAGTGGTCGTATTTGAACACTGGTACCCATGGATTGGGTAGGAGAAGCAGAGGGGGAACCGCACACCAGCAAAATTAATTCCATTACAGTAACCTGCTGTGCTTTTTGTCTTTTTGTTTATAGTTGTGCCAGTTGTCCAAGTACTTATTCTGAGTCTGAGTACAAAGGAGGATAGAGGTTTTTGATGACAAAGAATGTCAGCAAAGACTTTGCCCAAAAATATGCAACAGAAACAGATGGAGCTTTGATCGTACTTTACAATGGGGATAGAGAACGTATGGCAAGATCCTACAGTATATATTTAGTGTTGCATTGTTTTGTTCTATATTCTACAGGCTTAAAACACAGATGGGGTAATCTATTGATACTTAGCCTACACACGGGCTTTGCGCTATCTTGTGTTCTGCTTTCGCATGAAGCAGGTAAAATGAGCTAGCGACTAGAGTCATTGTCTTTGATGTATTTTAATTGTGCTATGCTTAAAATGCCCCAATAAACACATTCGTATCTGCATCTCAGTATCAACATCTAATAAAATATCCTCTTTTGTTTGACTCTTTGCTGACAGTTAGTTGAGAAAATGATTAAATTGAGAAATCAATGTGACCCTAATGTTAACACTTGCATTTATTTATCTCTACTTGGATGATTACTACAAAACTAAAGAAAACGAATGAAAATCATGATTGCCTAGCTGCCCTACCTGCTTCAACAGACAGAATGGGTGGTCATCAGCCTGTGATATCAGAAAGTCCTGATTCCACAAAACACACTAAAAAAGTAACCAATACGAGTGCGTTTTTGCATCGACGTAAGCATGTTTTCGTTAAGCCTGTTGCATGCTTCCCAGTCGAAACAGTTTGTGCCTATATTATGCCTAAATTAAAATGTGTGATGTTTTTGTTCATTTTGGTGTTCGACTGATATTTTTTCCGGCTGTTCGCACACACAACATAAAATGTTTTTATCTTGAGGCAAATTGAAGTTCGGTAGCCGAAGTCTACGCCCCTTCGTCTGTGATTGATCAACAGTAGGGGTGGGAACTATGGACAGGATTTTTCAATTAAGTGTTTGCTGTGATTCAACCAGAAATCGCAGCAGCAAATAGTTTTCATGAAAAAAATTCACTTCAAAAGTACTGCACCAAAAATCTTAGCTAGATGTAAAATTGTGTGACTTAGACCTCCTCAACAGAAATGTTTAAATTAATTACAGATTTCTTGATTATCTTAATGATTCATTTTGAATATAAAATTAGTTGTTTAGATCCTGGATGCTGATTGGTTGATATGCATGAGTTGAGGGACACCATGACATGTTAATCTCATAATTCCACTGTCCCACAGCCCAGGGAAGAAATTCATAAACTTCATCTCCCTCTGGGAAAAAAGCATTCACCATGGAGACCGTAAATACTCACAATTCCATTAATTCATTAACCAGCACAGTGCCAATGGCATATGTAGGCCTATTGGATATTATTTTATTTGAATATGTTTAGTTTAGCAACATTGAATGAATAGAATGATTAGAATTAAGGACTGGGTCAAAACATGAGAGAAGGACTAAACACCATCCCACTTTGGTAGAAACTTCAGAATGCAAAAGTTATCCAATACATGCCAGCAGGCAAGGAACATAATGGCTGCGAGATTTATTGGCAGCCCCTAATTGAGAACAGAAAAGTGCTGGGCCATTTTAGCTGGCAACGATGTGAGTGGGACGTCCCATTTTCCACCATAGAAGAGGCAAGTACTGACTGTCAATATTTTACCTTTATTTAACTAGGTAAGTCAGTTAAGAACTAATTCTTATTTTCAATGACATACTAGGAACTGAGCTAATCAGTGGGTTAACTGCTTTGTTCAGGGGCAGAACAACAGATTTAATCTTGTCGGCTCGGGGATTTGATCCTGCAACCTTTCGGTTACTTGTCCAACACTCTAACCACTAGGCTACCATCACCAGGACCACAGACATTACTTCCACTCACTTGCCATCAACGGAAATGTCACTATAGCTTGATTAGCTCAGACTCGCTAACCATAATAGTTGTTGCCAATGTAGGCCTATTTGATACTTTTAAATCATTATTTATTGACATTCTTGTCTCTCATTATCATTACATCTATACTAGGTAGCTAAATGGAAATGATTTGTTTAGCATAGCAATGAAGAGAATGATTAGGATTAACGACTTGGTCAAAACATGAGAAAATAACTAATTACCAGTGGCTTGGGTAGCATCTTAAGAATGCAAAAACGTATTTACTCATTCAAATAATGTTTTATAAATATTTTGGCAACCATTATATAAAAGCAGCAAGGCCCTCGATCCCAGGGATTATTGTGTGATAACTCCCTCCTAAGGACTGTTCTGCTTAACTATTTAACTAGTTTCAGGAAGTCTTATGGCTGTTGTTGCTACGGTAGCGCAAGAAGGAAAAACAACAGTAATATTGCCGCTTTAAAAAAAAATGTTAGGGAGTATGCAAGCGCAGAAGTTTGCTTCACCTATCTGATTTCTGCTATGAACAAACCAAACCTATGTATGCTGACCCTTAACCTACACTCTGTGGACAGGACAGAGCACCACATTTTGTAAACAAAGCAAGTGAATTTCTTAGCCAGCTAGCTACTTCGACAGTTTTGATAAAGAAGACTAGTAGGTTTTGATACGTTATTGTAATTAACTTTTACAGCCAATATCTGTTTTGAATTACTTTGAACTACTTTGTGGCGCCCAACAACTAAGAAAATAGTACTTCTGTAGTACTCAACTATGTGTTAGCTAGCAAGTATGGTAACTTTACTTATCAATTTGTTGGCCACTGTCAGCTATCAACCTAACTAGCTAGCTAGGTGAGTTGTGTGCTTACTTTTATACCCCAGTCAATGAATGGTTGTGTGCTGTATGCGAGGTAGGAAACAATAAGGTTAAAGGGGTAATCTGCAGTTCAAACAAATATTCCAAAAAGGGAGGAATGTCCAAACAAGAGGGAAAGGAAAAAAGTGAAGTCTTCAAACCCTTTAAAATAAAGGGCACTATATATATATACAGTACCAGTCAAAAGTTTGTACACACCTACTAATTCAAGTGTTTTTCTTTATTTTTTACTATTTTTGTATGTTGTAGTATAATAGTGAATACATCAAAAATATGAAATAACACATATGGAATCATGTAGTAACAAAAAAAGTGTTCAACAAATATATTTTATATTTGAGATTCTTCAAAGAAGCCACCCTTTGCCTTGATGACAGCTTTGCACACTCTTGGCATTCTCTAAACCAGCTTCATGTGGTCGTCACCTGAAATGCATTTCAATTAACAGGTGTGCCTTGTTAAAAGTTAATTTGTGGAATTTCTTTCCTTCTTAATGCATTTGAGGCAATCAGTTGTGTTGTGACGAGGTAGGGGTGGTATACAGAAGATAGCCTTATTTGATAAATACCTATATTATTATTATGGCAAGAACAGCTCAAATAAGCAAAGAGAAACAACATTCCATCATTACTTTGAGACATGAAGGTCAGTCAATCCAGAAAATGTCAAGAACTTTGAACGTATCTTCAAGTGCAGTCGCAAAAACCATCAAGGACTATGATGAAACTGGCTCTCATGAGGACCGCCACAGGAAAGTAAGACTCAGAGTTACCTCTGCTGCAGAGGTTAAGTTCATTAGAGTTAACTGCACCTCAGAAATTGCAGCCCAAATAGCTTAAGTAACAGACACATCTCTACATCAACTGTTCAGAGGAGACTGCGTGAATCAGGCCTTCATGGTCTAATTGCTGCAAAGAAACCAGTACTAAAGGACACCAACAAGAAAAAAAGAATTGCTTGGGCCAAGAAACACGAGAAATAGACATTAGACCGGTGGAAAGCTGTCCTTTGGACTGATGAGTCCAAATTTTGGTTCCAACCGTGTCTTTGAGAAAGTAGGTGAACGGATAATCTCCGCACCTGTGGTGTGAACTGGAACACGCTGTCATAGGCATCGATCAAGAGCATCCCAAACCTCCTCCGTGGATGACATGTCTGGTGAGTATGCAGGCCATGGAAGAACTGAGACATTTTCAGCATCCAAGAATTGCGTACAGATCCTTGCAACATGGGGACGAGCATTATCATGCTGAAAGATGAGGTGATGTATGGCGAATGAATGGCACGACAAAGGACTTCAGGATCTCGTCACAGTATCTCTGTGCATGCCATCGATAAAATGCAATTGTGTTTGTTGTCCGTAGCTTATGCCTGCTTCCCTGAGATAACATCTGCACAAACTGTCAGAAACTCTTTGATTGTACAAACCCACACATTCATCAGCTGTTCAGGGTCTGGTCTCAGACGATCCCGCAGGTCAAGAAGCCGGATGTGGGCTGGCGTGGTTACACGTGGTCTGTGGTTGTGAGGCCGGTTGGACGTACTGCCAAATTCTCCAAAATGACGTTGGAGGTGGCTTATGGTAGAGAAATGATCATTCAATTCTCTGGCAACAGCTCTGGTGGACATTCCTGCAGTCAGAATATCAATTACACACTCCCTCATACTTGAGACGTGTGGCATTGTGTTGTGTGACAAAACTGCACATTTTAGAGTGGCCATTTATTGTCCCCAGCAAAGGTGACACATGTAATGAGCATGCTGTTTAATCAGTTTATTGATATGCCACACCTGCCAGGTGGATGGATTATCTTTCAAAGGAGAAATGCTCACTAACAGGGAGGTAAACAAATTGGAGAGCAATACACTTTTTGTGCTTATGGAACATTTCTGGGAACTTATATTTCAGCTCATGAAATATGGGACAAACACTTTACATGTTGTGTTTATATTTTTGTTTAGTGTTGCAAGTAATTTTAGATAGATTGATGTTGGCAGCAACTTGTGTATTCCATATGCATCCACACCAAATGTTACTTAGTTGTTAGTTAGTGCAATTTCTATCCTGTTATACTGTAAGTCGAATGTATAGTATCTTTATACACTAGTTCTTTATAACTATCACATGTCAAACATAGCATTTTGTATTTGAGGTGTTTTATGTTACGGTGAATAATCCAAGAGCCTTGAGAGGCAATTCAATAATTATATTTATTTGAATACACATCTTTATTATTCTATATAAAATTCTGGGATAAACTTCATAAGGAATCCATAAAGAACTATGCTGCATTTCAAGCTTTATTAATGCCATCTACAAGGGAGACCATCCAGTGCAACCTAACTCTATAAAGAATTCAAATACCTCCATGTTAGTTGGTGCTCCTGACTGTTGTTGAAGCCATAGAAATAGAAGGGGACCTGCAGTTCTGTTTTGGAAAATATACATAAAAACCTTCCATCTCAGTCATAATTAGGAAATGCAAAGGAGCGCCAATATATCTTGTGTTAAGCACAAGGGACTAGAAACATAAATGTGCTTATAAAAACCTATTACATTTATCAGAAATCTTACACGTTACCCTGCACAAAACCTTGAAGTTAAGACAAGGTAGAAGGTCAAATTTGGATTAAAACTTGTTACCTGCATGCCCTCTAGTCACACATCTATCACGTATTTATATAAAAATTGCCTGACTGATCTAGGCTCAGCTAGTCCCTCTGCTGAAAACAACATATGGCTTCTACTGCAGTGAGGTGAATTGTCCCAGTACTAATACAGCCCCTCTATTCCCTCACATGTCTCCTGTGGCTTACACTAAGCCCTCATCACAAAAAGGCTTGTGAGGAAAACACCAAATGCCTACCCATTTAGTTAGCGTCTAAAGCTCGTCTTGTCTCCTCCTGTTAAGGTATGCTATGTGAAACCCAGAGGTTTTGTGCTCGTCTTTTTACACATGGGAAAATAAAAAATCATGTCCTTAGAAAAGTACAAAGCAGCCTGACGAAGCGTGTCAGTGTGCAAAATGCTTTTGACTTCCCATTACCTGCATAGAATCACTTAAGAGTATAGAGATAGATCAGAGAAAAGAACAGACAATATACATTCACACATATACATCTAAACCATACATACAATACACAGTACACACAATACCGTTCAAAAGTTTGGGGTCACTTAGAAATGTCCTTGTTTTCCATTAAAACATACATGAATAGGAAATAGTCAAGACGATGACAAGTTATAAATAATGATTTCTAATTGAAATAGTAATTGTGTCCTTCAAACTTTGCTTTCGTCAAAGAATCCTCCATTTTCAGCAATTACAGTCTTGCAGACCTTTGGCATTCTTGTCAATTTGTTGAGGTAATCAGAAGAGATTTGATGGACACTTCTTACGTACCATACGGTCAAGCTGCTCCCACAACAGCTCAATAGGGTTGAGATCCGGTGACTGTGCTGGCCACTCCATTATAGACAGAATACCAGCTGACTGCTTCTTCCCTAAATCGTTTTTGCAAAGTTTGGAGCTGTGCTTCGGGTCATTGTCCTGTTGTAGGAGGAAATTGGCTCAAATTAAGAGCCGTCCACAGGGTATGGCATGGCATCGCAAAATGGAGTGATAGCCTTCCTTCTTCAAGATCCCTTTCACCCTGTACAAATCTCCAACTTTACCACCACCAAAGCACCCACAGACCATCACATTGCATCCACCATGCTTGACAGATGGTGTCAAGCACTCCTCCAGCATCTTTCCATTTTTTTGTGCGTCTCACGAATGTTCTTCTTTGTGATCCGAACAGCTCAAACTTAAACTCTGTCTATAACACTTTTATCCAATCTTCCTCTATCCAGTGTCTGTCTTCTTTTGCCCATCTTCATTTTTTCTTTTTATTCACCAGTCTGACATATGGCTTTTTCTTTGCAACTCTGCCTAGAAGGCCAGCATCCCAAAGTCGCCACTTCACTGTTGACTTTGAGACTGGTGTTATGCGGGTACTATTTAATGAAGCTGCCAGTTGAAGACTTGAGGCATCTGTTTCTCAAACTAGACAATCTAATGTACTTGCTCAGTTGTGCACCGGGGCCTCCCACTCCTCTTTCCATTCTGGTTAGAGCCAGTTGGCGCTGTTCTGTGAAGGGAGTAGTACAGTTTCTTGGTAATTTCTTGCATGGAATAGCCTTCATTTCTCAGAACAAGAATAGACTGACTAGTTTCAGAAGTTTTCAACAGTTTTCAGCTATGCTAACATAATTGCAAAATGGTTTTCTAATGTTCAATTAGCCTTTTAAAATTATAAACTTGGATTAGCTAACACAACGTGCCATTGGAACACAGGAGTGATGGTTCTGATCAATTTGATGTTATTTTAATGGTCAAGAAATGTGCTTTTATTTAAAAAACAAGGACATTTCTAAGTGACCCCAAACTTTTGAACGGTAGAGTACATACCGACATACAGGTGATAAATGAGACAGTTTACTATCTTTGGCAGCCAGGTAAGCTGAGAGTTCCAAAATACAAAAATAAGGCTCTCGAAAAACAAAAAGCATCAATAAATAAAATCACCAAACAGTACATTGTACAAAAGATCTGCACCGTTGGGATTGGAAGCAGGGCTTGCACCTTGCTGTGCTGAGGAGGGTGTGGTTGGAGAAGGTGGAGGTGGGCGAGGTCAAAGCAGCTACAACCCAGGTCTGCTACTGCGGGACATGAAGCCACCCCGGTTGTGGGAGCTTGCTGGGACTGAAACAGGCACCAGTAGAGCTGAGAAGAGAGGAGATCAGGACAAAGAAGACAAGTGTTAATGAGCATTGATAGTTAATACTCAAATTCGTCTCCATTTGAAGATAACTGCTTTCCTCGTAACCAGAGGCTACGACCAAACTCTCTCATAAACTTAATTACCAAACACAACCCAGCGACATGTTTTATTAACGGAGTGGCCGCAGATCTTTTTTTCACGGATTAAAGGTCCCGAAGCGTCGGGGCATGTGCGGATCACCATCCGTTCTGTGTATGTGCTTCTTTACCTCTACTTTATGAGCACATTTTTGAGGTCTCCTTCCCTTCACATTTCCCAATCAATCGTGAATGACCATTTCAAGTTTTACCAACCCGTTTTATCTCAATCAGTTTCATGGGGATATGCATTTAGATCATCTTGAGTTGTTCAGTGGTGTTTTGAATGATGTTCAGTGAGCACATTTTTGAGCAAATGGTGCAAACTGTAGCATAGCCTACCTGTGTATTTTGCCTAGTGGCGCACCCTGTTGAGTTTTGGCCACATGAAAGAAAAATGCAGTGGTGATTTTGTCTTACAGTAATGTTATATTATGACTTTATATTATGTGATCTTGCAGACATTGATTCAGCTTTGATATAACTTTATTAAATGAGACCTGTTCGCCAGAGTAGACTGTTCTTTACAAGTAGAGCAGAGAAAGCATAAAGTTGTGAATAAACACAAGCGTAGAAGCTTCGGGATCTGTAGTCTGGGTAAATAAAGGTCCGTGAGAAGTCAGATCCACAGCCTTTTAGAAATGATGAGGACCACTGGAGATGCCTACTGACCTGGGGGAGGGGCTTGTGTATCAGGCTCCTCCTCATCTTCAATGGGGGAGTGGCCCAGGGGGTGGTGGGCAAAGGAGTCCAGGAAGAAGGAGCTGCTGATGCCCAAACTGATGCCCGTCACTCCGATGCCCAGAGAGTCTGCCAGGATACCAGACAGAGACTCAATCAGTCGGTCACAAAAAGAAATGTGTAGAAACTGTGTACAGTATGCAATGTAAAACGAGGTGCCCACCTGTACCCACAGATGCCCTGCCAGGACGTCCCTGTCCAATGTTGTCCAGCACCGTGAAAGAGCGGCGGTAAGGGGTGTCTGACTGCAACAGAACCCAGAGTTAAATCTCACTGACTGGGACGCAGGCACACATATTCCACATTCATCCTTTACAAAATAAACCTACAAAATATACCAAAATCATGCTGTAGTGGTAATAATGTGTGACCACCATGTGTGACTATAGCCATACCCTGTAGGTGTGGGTGGTGTTGGGACGGGAGAATACGTCCAATTGATGAAGCCGATCCCGAGGAAGCAAACTACCTGCTTCATCTGTAACAGCACTGTGGGCACGACTGGACAAGTCTCTATGCCGCTACACAAAATAAAATTGCGTTGTGTTATTAGCAGGTGATAGTATTAATTGTTTTATCAAGTCAGTTCAAGATGTACAACTAGTATGCAGTTTTACTCGTCCCATACCCGAGTAGGTCTGAAGTGCTGTCCAGAGTGCCTGGGCTCAGCGTCCCCAGTGCCGATGGGAGGAAGGAGTGTGTTCCTGCTCAGAGGCATCAGAGGAGAGGCCAGGCGGTCACTGGCTGTGGGTCTGGAGAGAGTAATAACTCTGTTCACCTTCCACGCTTTCTATAAAGTTACACAAGTCCCTTTAACATGGAGCAGACTGAAATCTCACTCCACACAAGGGTAAATTATATGCTCCACACAGATATTGTTCCACTCAAGGTTCATGACAAGTTCATCTGTTAGGATGCTTAGCTAGTCACACACACACACAATTCCTCACATCCCTTCCCCTCCATTCTGCTGAACAGAACGCCACAAGGCACAAGTTAAAAGGCAAACCGCTTTCAAAGTAATCTCTCTGCACAGACAGTTCACCAGCTTCAGAGCGATAGGAGAAGAAGAGCGAGGAAGGAGGGGTGTACATGGAGGAGGACAGGGACCAGATGGAGATTGGGTAACCCTCTAAGTTAACTCACAGGCGCGTTCCACGGATGACCTCATCCATGGAGCCAGCGGCATTGGACTGCGTCAGGCTGGGAACCAAGGGCAAAAGAGTTCGTGGAGGCGGGTTACGGCGTCTCGCCGACTGGGCAGGGCGGGGGAGGGAGGAGGAGCTCTGCTCTAGCACCCGGCGAGGACGTAGCTTGCTAGACGGAATCACGGTGGACCCTGGCCTATGGGTCATCACCCTCTCCTCAGGGTCCCTAAGAAAGAAAAGGAAGCAATTAACCTTTACTCAAAGTAAGATATGCATACACACCTACATATCCATAGCTAATAACAGTCTCTTCACCTCTTATTTAATAAGACGATAATAGGTCATCAGTAATAATAGTGGTTGACCCCTAGAGTTAGCTCCTAATGCTACACTCTACTAATAAAGATTCTTATACTAAATAATAATACCAAAGATTCTTATACTAAATAATAATACTAATAAAGATTATTATAGTATCAGCAGGAGTATGATCAGTACTTATGGTCTCCATACTGGGCTCTCTCCATCACTCCCAGGTTCCTCTGCTGCAGGGGGATGCCGTGGATGACTATGAGTTCGTTGAGGTTGTGATGTGTCACCGCCGCCTCTACTGGGACCCGACTGGACTGTAGGAGGCAGGGAGGCAGAAGCCGATACGGAGTAAGAGTCATTCACCTAAAGTGGTCATTCACCTAAAAAAAACTACAGCCACCTCATTATCACTACGGACACTTGCACGTCACCTTAGCCCCAACTCAGCGTTTCTACATGCAACCAAGTGGAGAGGACCTACAACCACCCACTTGAGACCAAACAAACAATTAGACAAAAAAGTAAATTAAAGCAAGAATTGAGTAAGTAAAAGCATTCCAAAATTGTCATTTGATACATTTTTTAAAAAGACAGAGACGGTTAAGAAGTAAGAAAGTGACTAAAATTGGTATGGTTTGAGTTATTCAACAGGCACAAGCACATTCAGTCTAAGAATGAATAAAAACATGCCGCTGTGGATGGCGTCGATCGGCAACATTTTGCCTCTAGGTGAGAGTTGCATACAGTAGATGATTTTTTCTGCTTTTTGGATTTCCGCCTGGGCTTGTGCTTTGAGCCCCTTGATTTTGTGGTCTTTGGGGGAAGAAAACGGATGACCAAATGAGAGAGTGAGAGAGAGAAAAGGAGGTAGTAAGGAAGGACAGATTGGTGGTTAAAAGGGTGTGGAACAGACCAAGGAACAAGAAAGAGTAGGGGGCAAAAAGAAGGAAAGAAAAAAGGCTTCAAGTTAATGAACTATCTGATAGCCTTAAAACAGAGTGAGAAAAACTCCTGACAGCAGGGGAAAGCAATTCAGCATCAGTGTGTGACTGTGTTTCCAGTTTTGAAAACTAAGCCTAAACTCTCAAACTAATCTGAAAGTTATTATAGTCCATTCACAGTGCTTAGTAATATATCCTATTGATCTAAATCCTACATCCTAACAGTAGGATTTTGCACTCTACGGAGAGGTAGACCTATTGGTGGTCCTTCTCCCCCCTCTCAGGGCACTGACCTGGGGTTGCGGGGTTCCTGTTAGCTGGGGCACCCTGCTCTGGCCCAGCCTGGGGAGCAGAGTGGGCAGTGTGGACAGGAGCAGGAAAGGGTTCTGAGCATCTGACTGGGATGGGCTGAAGTTCACTGCATTTTTCTCATCATCTGTCAAAAAGAGGATGCAAAATACTGTCAACACAGGCTCAACCAACAGATTATGCTGTGGGTATGGCATCATTTGGCAATGATGGATTTCTTGGTTTAAAAGTAAATTGCAAGTCTCTTTGTTGAGTAACAGAACACTAATATATGACCCAGCGTTGCCTATAAGACATTGCCCTGTGGTTCTACCTGACACACAGCCCTCCCAGTGCCTGCGGACCAGCTCCTCCATCCAGCCAAACAGCTCTCGCCACACATCGTCAAACAGCAGGTCGAGGACTGCCTGTCTGCGACAGCGGTAGGGAGACACCGGAGGCAGGCCGTACCACCGCCGACGAGCCCCCATGCACCCCCGCTCCCAATTGTCATCCCTGTAAAGGGCAAACCATAGATTAAACCATCAACACAACAGACCTGGGCAAAGTTATGTAAAATACTGTCAAATACAGAGCTTGGTTTAAGGTTACTTGGTACCCTTAGGGTAATCCCAAAAGTAGGCAACAAGCTCAATCAACTGCACCATACTGTAAAGTGTTTGAAATGCCCCTATAGATATACTGGAGGGTACTAAACAGGAGAGCCGGGAGGTGACCCACAAATCCCTGCAGTCAAAGGCCAGGTACTCCTCCATCAGGCCTTCAGCCTCGATCACTCTGGGCCTGTCATGACCTCTGGATCCACTGGGAGTACCAGGGGGGTGGTCAACATCCTCCCGGGGCCTGGACAGCACAGCCTTCCTACCTTGCACACACAGACTGGACACACAAACAACACGGTTCCTAAAAAGCATCAGTCCTAATTTTTTGGCTAGCCAAAGTAGCCTAGCCAGTACATGTACACCTTGCAAAAAATAATACATATTATTTTATATATTTTTGGGGGTTGCCTGTTTTGCATGTTATTTTGGCATTAATAAGTGTCACATGAGTTTGCAAGCAATGTAAAAATGTTTATTTTTTTTATTTTTTTATGAGTTAATAAAGCCACATACAAACTTCTCTTTTTCGGTTTCTTGAGTAAGGCCTGGCTCAATGCTTTCTGTGGTGGTGGGGCAGCCAGCGGAAAATATGGAGCGTAGGTGTTGGTAACGTTCTCTAGTTGAGCCGTGATTGGCTCAGTGTTCTGTCACTCATTGGGACACTACGTCACCGCCAAATCTAAGGGTAGAGCTCGCAAATGCAAGCCCTTTGGGTGCTGCAATTAGAGTTACATTAGAAGTGACCATCCAAGAAGGCTCAAGGTCAATGCCCACAGATAAAATTATATCAAACCACATTATATCTACAGCAGCTTTGATTGGACTGATCATGTCAACATCATACTTTTAAAATATTGAATCAAGTCGACAATCTACTGGCACATCCAGTAGTTTTAATCCTTGTCATATGAAGAGAAATAATGAAGTGAAATTATAGATAAAATGTATTGGACATTGGACATAAACATATAAACATTACATAACAAGTTGGAGATTGCAAACTCAACAATGAGTGGTGTGGAAGGAATCAGTGGCTAACTGCAAGAATTTCAAAGCAATCACTAGCCTGCTAGTCAGTGGAGTGGGTGTGTGGTCCCAATTCTGGGTTTAAGGGTATCTTTTCCAAGCTTAAAATGATAAACATTCAACATTGTCCATGCTGTCAATCCAGCATGATTTCTGCCTCACTTTAAACAACTGTTAACTTGGAACTGGGAAATCTGACTTCAGTGAGTTCAAGACAACTGGGAACTCTGAAAAAAACTAGCTAAAAAATATAAGTTTGGAATGTTCATCTAACTCGGAATTGCAAGTCTGGAATTCGGGCCTCTTTCTAGAGCTCCGACCTGAAGATCACTGACGTCATCATGATCCCCCCCAAGTTCCCAGTTGTCTTGAAAGAACCATAAATCCAGAGAATGCCAGACTTTGATGTTTGATGACAGAATTTGCCCACGATGGACCGCTGCACCACCTTCTTGTTCAAGTGAGCACAACAAGGTGAGTCAAAAAATGTATTGTGCATAAATTATGTAATATGCCTGGGAGATATGTATACTGTAGCTGAGAAAGTAATACTAAGTGTATGTTGTGTAATAAGCTGTTAGTAGGCCATGTGCCTCACCTTAATAATTTGGTCCTGTCTCCCCTCCTAATTTCACCTACTGTTCTGACTTGGTGGTGCACATGTAGCCGGTTTTAGAGGATGTAATCATTGAATATTGTAAGAGCTTTCATTGTCTGCTTATATGCCCCCTTTATTTAACCTACGGTTCTGACTTGGTGTACAGGGAGAACACTGTAAGAACGGCCGTGTTCTCAATTCTGTCGCTGTACATTTCAAAAGTGCTGAACAAATAGTTATATTGACTACGTCTGTCCTAGCTCGCTCATTAATGTCTTAATCGAAATGAAGGATTGCCTCTTATCCGCTCGCCAACCCCTTATGCCTTTGTTGGTACACCTCAATTGTTATTAGAAACCGCATTTGCTTAAGCAAGTCAGCCATATCAGCTGTGTTTTTTAAGGCATTATATGAGGCTGAATGAACTGTTTCGCTGCCAGACAAGCTCCACTGATAGGCAGGTGTAGCAGTGGTAAGGTGTTGGGACAGCTTTACGTAGGCCCTAAGTGTGTCACAGTTATATTGCAATTAATATATTGTTAAGTGTTGTGTAGTGGGTTTGCTGGCATGCATCTAAAAACGTGGGGATTTGCCCCACCAAGATTTACATGCCAAAATCGCAACTGACGCATTGTAACTTACACACGCTGACTTACTTAAGTTGACTTGCTGTTTGACAAGCCACACAGTATGTAGGTCACAAAACCACAAAGCAAACGGACATCCATAATTGATGGGTTAACAGCATCAGTAGTCAGTGCTCACTCTGTGCAGGGGCCAGGCTTATCCTTGTCCTGGGGCTTGCTACTGATGCTGTCCTTTTGTCCAGCTGCACTGCTGCTGGCTGTCCCGGTCCCCTCCCCTGAAGTGGCGTACCACTGGAAGCCCTCGTCATTGGGACACACCAGCTGACTACCCAGAATCCTGTGGGTTCACATAGCAGGGTGGAGGGGGTCAAACAGTGATTACAACCTAAATTAATCAAACCGATAGGAAAATGTATTAACCCCCCCAAACACACACTGAGCCAATGGTTTATGATATCTTATTGGGAATGGGGCCCAAGGGCTTTGAGCCTATAATTATGTGGCAAGTAGTTTCTTCTCAGGTTTGAAAACAAATCTAAATTAGATTCATCTTAGGTACCTTCAAGTTGGACTGTTCTTTTAAGAGGTATACCTTTATTGAACCCTAAGTACTTTCAGTGATACATTTGCAGGTGAATAGTGTAGGAACAAGGCTAGAGTGGCAGTAAAGTGTGACAGTGTGTGAGAGGTGAGGGGGAAGTAGGGTGAGTACCCACCGTAGGTGAGGGAACCTGAAGGCCCACTGATGGCACTCATCTTGCAGCCCCCGTAGATGTGCCCCACCCCGCCCCTCATAAAGCTCCTCGTCAATCTCCTCAAACATCTGCTGCACCTGTCGCGACGCCACCTTGTCAAATTCCTGAGGGATGGAGGGAGGGAGAGAGGTAGAGAGAGAGAGGAGGCCCTGCAGAGGAACACTATGACAGAAGGCAGTTGCTTTTCAAGCTAATCAAATATTAGCAGCACATCGCTGAGAGTCGTTTATGTCACAGCAGGCGATGGGCTCCTAGAGCTCCCAGGGAACTGTGTGTGTGGCAGTGTATGAGTGATCGTGCTGGAGTAATTGGTATCATGTGCATATGTTTGTGAGAGACAGAGAGTGTGTGCCTGCACAGGCAGGTTGTGTTTACTGTAGAATATAAATTAGGATTATAGAAGTATGACTCCTATGAGGCATTCTGAGGACATGGCTGTGTGTAAATACATCATGGAGTTTTTATAAAGTTTCTGAGGGCAAGCTCTAGAAAGCTAAAAATCACCATGAAGTAAAACCATGAGGGAACTGACCTCTGCAGACAGAGTAGACTGTAAGTCATTACAATAAAATATGATAAGGCTAATTTAATTGAAAACTGTATAAAAGACTGTTGTAGCATTCAGCATGGCTAGGTCTAGCTAGTGCCTTCAGAAAGTATTCACACCCCTTGACTTTTTCCACATTTTGTTGTGTTACAGCTTGAATTTAAAATGGATTAAACTGAGATCGTGTCACTGGCATACACACAATACCCCATAATGTAAAAGTTTGTTTTATTTTTTACAAATTAAATAAAAATGTAAAGCTGAAATGTCTCGAGTCGATAAGTATTAAACCCCTTTGTTATGGTAAGCCTATAATTGTTCAACAGTAAAAATGTGTGCAATAATAGTGTTTAACATGATTTTTGAATGACTACCTCATCTCTGTATCCCACACAGGTCAGTTAAAAACAAATTCTTAATTACAATGATGGCCTACCGGGGAACAGTGGGTTAACGGCCTTGTTCAGGGGCAAAACAACAGATTTTTACCTTGTCAGCTCGGGGATTCGATCCTTAGATATAAATATATGTAAGGTCCCTCAGTTGAGCAGCGAATTTCAAACACAGGTTCAACCACCAAGACCAGGGAGGTTTTCTAATGCCTCGCAAAGAAGGGCACCTTTTGGTAGATGGGTAAAAAAGCAGACACTGAACAGTCCTTTTGAGCATGGTGAAGTTATTAATAACACTTTGGATGGTGTATCAATACACCCAGTCACTACAAATATACAGGCGTCCTTCCTAACTCGGTTGCCAGAGAGGAAGGAAACTCTCAGGGATTTCACGATGAGGCCAACAGTGATTTTAAAACAGTTACAGGGTTTAGTGGCTGTGACAGGAGAAAACTAAGGATGGATCAACGACATTGTAGTTGCTCCACAATACTAACCTAAATGACAGAGTTAAAAGGAAGACTGTACAGAATAAAACTATTCCAAAACATGCACCCTGTTTGCAATAAGGCACTAAAGTAAAACTGCAAAACATGTGGCAAAGAAATTCACTTTATGCCCTGAATATAAAGCATTATGAATACACAACACATCACTGACTAGTACTCTTCATATTTTCAAGCATGGCGGTGGCTGCATCATGTTATGTTATGGGCAAGGATAAGGGAGTTTTTATGATAAAAATAAACTGAGAGCTAAGCACAGGCAAAATGCTACAGGAAAACCTGGTTCAGTCTGCTTTCCAACAGACACTGGGAGACAAATTCACCTTTTAGCAGGACAATACCTAAAACACAAGGCAAAATATACACTGGAGATGCTTACCAAGATTAAATTGAATGTCCCTGAGTGGACTAGTTACAGTTTTGACTTCAATTGCCTTGAAAATCTATGGCAAGACTTGGCTGTCAAACAAAGATCAACAACCAACTTGACATGAATAATGTGCAAATATTCTGCAATCCAGGTGTGCAAAGCTCTTAGAGACGTACCCATAAAGACTCACAGCTGTAATCACAGCCTGTTTTCACTTTGTCATTATGGGGTATTGTGTGTAGATGGGTGAGAACAAACATATATTTAATCCATTTTAAATTCAGGCTGTAACACAACAAAATGTGGAATAAATCAAGGGGTATGAATACGTTCTGAAGGCAACATAAGCGCTTGATACTCAGAACATAGGGCAATTGAATGGCAAGATCCAGCTGAGAAGGTGAGGCGAGACTCACATCATAGCCCCAGGAGAAGACAGAGCTCCTCTCTGTAGAGATACCCGTCTCTGTGTAGCTGTGGATCCCAGACCAGGACCGCGTCGTGTCTCCAGTAGTGGCCGTTGGACAGTCTGACCGGCGAGAGGCTGCAGATGTCATCTCCGAGCTGCAGAAGAGGACAGATATTGTTTACATGTTGCTGTACATTACAGTGTTGTGTGTTGTCGAGTGTGTGAGGGAATAATTTAGACCAGATTATGTAACTAACTGGCTACCTCCCTCTTTATTGTCTCCTTGCCTTAACGCATCTAAACAGGATATGTGAAAGCAAAATTGCTGCTCCCTACAAGTGTACTTGGTATCGACCGCCCGATTCTTTGAGAACAGGTCATACCTGTTGTAAGTGGAGACAGCTTCCTGAAGGTCATGGAGGAGGCAATGGGGGAGGAAGTCATTGTCTACCTCCTCTGGGAGAGGGTGATGGTCAAGGCTGCTTCGGGATATGCCCCGACTGCAGAGAAAGGAAAACACAGCTTTATTAAACACGAGTAAGCAATAGCATCGATAGATACATAGATATTTCATTCTAATACTATAGTAGGTTGATATGTATTGTTGTAAAAAATACACTAATCCCAAACAAACAAGGAGTGAAGCATGAGGTGGAACTTTACATAATCAATTTAAAGCATTAAACATTATCCTATCCCATCCCTTTGTGGAGGCAACTGACCTTGGTGTGACAGATGGGCTGTCAAAAATGTGATCTGATCAATACATTCTCCTTTTACATTGTCATACGATCATGGACTGTGCATTAGCTAACGTTAGCTATTTACTTACCAACAATGTAGCGTTAGTCAATCTAGGTTAGCTAGCTACCAAATCAGTATCTCGAATGACAGAAATGACTGTTAGCAAAGAATGATAAGCTTGGTGATTAGTAAACAAGCTTGCTTTACTTACACCTCAAGATTGTGCGATACTGTTCTCCTGCTGTATCGCGAAATCATTCTCCTTTTTCTGCTTATCGGCTCATGCCCTCCTGTGTGTCCTCTCTCGTCGTGCATCCCTCTGATTCCTGTCCCCACTTTGTCTTTTGGAAGAGATTTGCCATTTTTCCCCGACCGCAGGTCAATACGTACACACTTGCAAGTTAGCTAGCTACTGTAACGTTAGCTATCTGGCCTCGTTGCTACTGAACTTATTGAGGCTAACAGTAATTGCAGCTAACTTGCTAGCTGGCTAACGTAGTTACTCTAGATAACTGAGAAAGAGATGTATTGATCTACAATATAATATTTCAAACAAACCGTGGACAACAAATGTGTTTTTATGTTTCAGCGCAAGTGTAATAATATATACCAATATTACAGCATCCATTACTACTAAAGAGGATTATTGCCACAACAACAAGGATGTTATGGACACCCAATCCATAGGCCTGATGGGAAATACATTTCTATCTCGTCTCATATGTGCTTTCTCCTTAATATAAAAGACTACAAATCCATATGCTCTGTGCGATTTTCCTATCGCGCTCCTAAATTCTATCCGTCTCTCACCGGGGAATTTTGACCACACATATTTATTTTGATACTTTTGTTGTAATTCCACATTTTATGTACATTTTACAAATGTTCTATTGATTCATTATATGTTTGGTCAACATTTTAACATTTAAAGCACATTGTCATAGCAGTAAATAATTATTTCTGAGATAAATCCGTTTCATATCGGAACCATAGTCAAACTACTTTTATAGCCGAGATGTATTAATGGTAGGACAAAAACTGTCTTAAAAACAGCATGAGAACGACAAAGCTTCACGACTAATTGTAATTTTATTGGACTCCGTCTTGAAGACAAACGTTACATCAGATACACAATAAACAAGGCAAGGTAATACCGCTCTCAGAACTGTCACTAACGTGAATTTATCATGGTAAAGACACTTTGACTAGTATGGTATCGCGTTAGTTAGCTAGCTATCAGTCCAGTTAGCTTACTTTTATTGTCATGACTTCATTTGCAAATATCCTGTAATTTGTAGTTTAGGCCTATACATTGAAGACTTCGAGCGATCAAGATTGCATGTGATCAATTGCAGTTACATAAACAAACATTTAGCTAGCTGGCCTAATTACATCATTCCACGATAGCAAGGTCTCCAGAGGCATGTCCAAACTAGAACCATAGAGCTTACTTTAACAGTTAGCTAACGTTAGCGAATCGGTACATTAATCGATATAGGACGAGCTAAATAGTTTATTTTCCTATAACTAATTGAATTATCATTAAATGTAATTGTACATACAGTGCACTCAAAAGTATTCATAGCACTTGACTTTTTCCACATGTTACGTTAGTTTTATTCTAAAATGGATGAAATGGTGTTTTCTTAATCTACACACTACCTCATAAATGAAAAAGCAAAACCTTTTTCTTAAAAAAAAATGTTTGCACAAAAATAAACTGCTCACGTTCACATAATTATTCAGACCCTTTACTCAGTACTTTGTTGAAGCACGTTTGGCAGCGATTACAGCCTTGAGTCTTCTTGGGAATGACGCTATAAACTTGGCACACCTGTATTCGGGGAGTTTCTCCCATTCTTCGCTGAAGATTCTGTCAGGTTGGATGGGAAGCTTTGCTGCACAGGGGGGTTCAAGTCGGTACTGGAGTGCCATGTCTATGACAAAAAGGCTTCTCAATAGTTTTTACCCCCAAGCTATAAGACTCCTGAACAGGTAATCAAATGGATACCCAGACTATTTGCATTGTGTGCCACCCCCCAACCCCCCTCTTACGCTACTGCTACTCTGTTCATCATATGCATAGTCATTTTAACCATATGTACATACTACCTCAATCAGCCTGACTAACTGGTGTCTTTATGTAGCCTCGCTACTGTATATAGCCTCACTACTGTTATTTTTCACTGTCTTTTAACTGTTGTATTCTTTACTTCCCTATTGTTCCCCCAATAACTTTTTTTCACTATTGGTTGGAGCCTATAAGTAAGTATTTCACTGTAACACCTGTTGTATTTGGTGCACGTGACAAACTTTGATTTGTGCTCTTGCTGGGCCAGGTCTTGAGTGCACTTGTCATCAAGGATCTCTCTTTACTTTGCATCCCCACAGCATGAGTCTGGCACAACCATGCTTCATGATGGTGCCAGGTCTCCTCAAGACTTGATTCTGGCATTCTGGCCGACGAGTTAAATATTGGTTTCATCAGACCATAATTTCTTGTTTTATGGTTTGAGCGTCTTATAGGTTCCTTTTTGCAAACTCCAAATGGGCTGTCGTGCCTTTTCCTGATGAGTGGCTTCTGTCTGGCCACTCTACCATCAGGCCTGATTGGTGTAGTGCTGTAGATGGGAGAACCTTCCAGAAGGACAACTACTTCCACAGAGGAGCTCTGTCAGGTTCTTGGTCACCTACCTGACCAAGACCCTTTTCCGATTGCTGATTGCTCAGTTTTGCCTGGTGGCCAGCTCTAGGAAGGGTCTTGGTGGTTGCAAACTACTTCCATTTAAGAATGGATGCCACTGTGTTCTAGGGGACCTTAAATGCTGTAGATATTTTTGGAACCCTTCTCTAGATCTGTGCCTCGACACAGTCTTATCTCGGAGCTCTACGGACAATTACTTCACCCTCGTGGCTTGGATTTTGCTTTGACATGCAGTGTCAACTGTGGGACCTTGTATAGACAGGTGTGTTTGTGCCTTTGCAAATCATGTCCAATCAACTAAATTTACCACAGGTGGACTCCCGAGGGACGCAGTGGTCTAAGGCACTGAGTTTCAGTGCGTCGCTGCAGTCCCTAGTTCGAATCCAGGCTGTATCTCATCTGGCTGTGATTGGGTTGGGAGCCCCATAGGGCGGCACACAATTTACCCAGCACCGACCGGGTTTGGCCGGGGTAGGCAGTCATTGTAAATAAGAATTTGTTCTTAACTGACTTGCCTACTTAAATCAAGGTTAATTATTGTCATTTTTTATTATGAAGTTGTATAGAACATCTCAAGGATGGTCAATGGAAAAAGGATCCACCTAAAGCTATATTTCGAGTCTCATAGCAAAGGGTCTGAATACTTATGTAAATAAGGTATTTCAGTTTTTTTATACATTTGCAAAAATTCTAAACCTGTTTACTCTTTCATTATGGGATATTGTCTGTAGATTGATGAGGGGAAATGTATTTTATACATTTTAGAATAAGGCTAATGTAACAATGTGGAGAAAGTCAAGGGGTCTGATTACTTTCTGAATGCACTGTATGTCACAATGTCCTGACCTACAACAGTCTCTGCTGATATCAAAGTCAAGAAACATCACTTCTCTTGTTATTGCTCATATCATAGGTTCATCAAACCATCCCCACTATGGACCTACTTAGGAGAACAGCCATGCAAGAGGACATGGTCCAGTACAATCTCTTCTTGGTTCAGCCAAACCTCTCAGATACACAGGCTGACGAACTATGTATGCAACACCTAGTGGAGGAGATTTTGGCCAAGGTTGCACCTCTCCTTATGCAGCATATCTGGCAACAGCAGCCATTTAACCTCAAGTACCACACTGAGAAAGGTACGGTACTTGTCCTGATCTGGATACAAATGTTCTTCAAGGTTTTAAGTATTTGTTATATAAATTAATTTCAACCTTTGACTGATTGAATGGTGGTGTCTTGATTGTACCTGCAGGGGGAGTTCCTGCACACATTGGAGGTAGCACTGTGTTTGGGGACAGTGTGGAGGATGAGTGGTTCATCGTATACCTCCTCCTCCAAATCACACAAGCCTTCCCTGAACTTGCTGCCAGGTAGAGTGGAACAGTCTGCAAAGCCCTGTAATACTTCCAGTTGGTTTCAATTCTTTTGTTCTTTCCTACTGATATTTACTTTAACTTGATACAGGTTAGAGGACAATGATGGGGAGTTCCTTCTCATTGAAGCAGCAGACTATCTTCCAAAGTGGTTGAATCCAGAGAGCAGTGAAAACAGAGTAAGATCTCTACCTCTGACTACGATCTGTTTACCACTCTCTGTACATCGCTTCACATATCTGACTATCCCTTTGTTTGTTGTCTCTGGAGGTGCATATCAGATCTCGCTCACTCCGGTCTCTCTCTCTCTGTAGGTCTCTTTCAATCTGTGTGTTTCTCTGGTTCTGGTCTGCTAGGTGTTCCTCCACAGAGGTGAGCTGTACATCCTGCCTTGTCCCTCCCGCTCTGGTGATGTTGGCCTGCCCAGAGATGCAGTGCCCAGTGTGACCCAGGCTTTGGCACTGCTGTCATCCCACACACAGGCCTGTCTCGCAAGCCCCAAGATCCGCACTGCCCTGGGGAAAAGACTGGCGGGGTGAGTGAAGCAGCAGAAACAACGCTATGACTTGAAGGGATTGTAAGGTATCTGTTTGACGGTAGTTTTGGGCATTATGATTGCTCAGAAATGCATATTTAAGGGTATATGTTTTGTGTATGTCTAGCCACACAGTCAAGCCTACTGTCATAATGACCGTGACTGTGAGTGGGTGTATCTGGCTTCACAGATATCCAGAGAAGATCCAGGCAAACCTTCACCATGCTCACTGCTTCCTGCCTGCGGGCATCGCTACAGTGTTGGCACAGCGACCAGACCTGGTTGCCCCGGCAGTGTCAGCTTTCTACCTGAGAGATCCAGTAGATCTACAGGCCTGTCGGACATTCCAGACCTTTCCCGCCGACACACGAGTCCTAACCTCGGTACACATAAGTTGCCTCAGTCAGTCTTGTACCAGCACAGGTGCATTGGGTGTATGCATTTTAGTGTTACCAGATTTTCCTTGGCAAAAAAAGACCACTACACAGCCAAAACCTATGGTCCTTTAAAACCTGCTTTTGTAAAATATGATGTGCCATTGCTTGCGAAATATACAAATGTGACTCTGGTTGGAAACACAAGGCTGTTTTTGTTCCTTTACTTCCTGGTATCGCGGTATTGGTATCATTACAACACGACTGCATTGTGTGTTATGCAGTGTAGTTTTGGTATATTAGTGCTGTATTTAGATGTTGCCTATGTGTCTTTCCAGGTGACATTCACCCGTTGCCTGTACGCCCAAATGCAGCAGCAGCATTTCACCCCCGACCGGAGGAGTGGGTTCACCCTGCCTGCCCGGTCCCACCCCCAGTACCGTGCCCACGAGCTGGGCATGAAACTGGTGAGTTCACCCCCACCCACTAAGAAATATCAATATTGTTAGACTACTTGGGGAAATTATTTATTGTGTAGTTCTTAGTTATTCTTGTCTCTGACCTTCCCAGGCCCATGGCTTTGAAATCCTGTGCTCCAAATGTAGACAGCCATCATCGGTGCCTGATGCTCCCATCAGCTGTAACCCCTTGTGGAAAGGATTTCTGAACAGTCTGAAGAAGAATGGTTATTTCAGAGTGAGTCATTACTCTGCCTCTGACAGAAAGGGTGATTGGCTCAAGGCTTGCATATATTTGGTGTATGTGTATATATGTCACATTTTTATGTAATATTTATTTTATATGATATAACATTTAGCAGACACTAGCTCATCGGTTTTGTACCAATGAACTTGAGTTATTAAACCGCTGTAATCTTGACAGCATGTATAACTGCTTCAACTGATCGTTAACCCAGTGAACTGATTACACATGTTCAAGAGTTTCGATTTTTCTATTATTGGTTAGTAAGAGAAAAAAAGATTACCAATCTTGCAAACAAAAGTAAATCATTATTTCAGAATTGTTTAGATTGTGAGACTGCTAATCTCTGTTCGCTAGTTAACCAGTAAGAGGGGGGGGGGGGGAGAAGCTCTTGAATCCTCTATTTCGTGTTTCAGTGAGGATAGCAGTGTTGTACTGTTAGCATTGCAATTGTCAGTGATTCATAGTGTTATACCTTTTGGTGACATTATTGTCTGTGGCAGGCGGAGCTGGAGGGCTCTGCACATTACAGAAAACTGATGAGCTCAGCAGAGAACTTCTTTAAGCAGTCAATCACCCCAACACACAGGTGAGTGCTCTCAGCTTGTGTGTGTGTGTAGGTACATATATTTTCAATGCCGTGGTTTTACAGGCCCTCTTAGCTGCAGAGACAAATTTAACTGTTAAAGCTAATTTGTGCAATTTTACCATGGGGCAGAGAGAAAAAAAGTGCGGTTTCAAACACAAATTCTTGCAATTCTACATTTCGTCATGGGGCTGAGAATTTTCAGTTGTAAAGCTAATTTCTTAACAATTATGTGCATTTTGACATGCAATAAGCCATCTGAGTGACTCAAACAGGACTAAATCAATATGGACTCCATGACATTTTGGGAATTTTATATTCTCCCTGACTGTCTAGTTTTTATTTTGGTGATTTGTTCATTCTTAAAGAGGATCTTATTGAAAAATGTATTGCTCCATTAGCTTTTCTATCTGGTTTTAGTCATTTAAGTTTACACAAATGCTTTAGCAGTGCATCACTGCTAAATGCTTATAGGGAAAACACTGAATACACTATCCTGTGTGTTTGTAGCTCAGGTGGCAGGGCCCCAGCTGAGGAGGTTCTTCAGCTATTACAGAGCTGTGCTCCCTACAACCTGGATGAGCTGAGTAAACGGGAGGCCCATCTACCCCCAGAGGATAGTGAGTACAACACCTCACTTTACTATAGTACAACAGTCAGTCTTGTACCAGCACAGGTGCATTGCGTGAAGTTACTTTTATTATATCACTCACTGAACTGATATGTTCACACCACAAAGTAGCATGCTTTCATGTTAGATAAAATCACAGTTGTTAGGACTGTTGATTAGGGGAAGGGATCAGCCTGTAGTGAACATACCCATGTAGTAAACAGAACAAAGAAGCTGTTTCCATAAAGATAAGCTAGAATGAGCTTATCAAGGTTGATGACAACACTGATTTTTCTCTTATTCTCCCCCCACCCCCACCCATGTCCAGGTGAAGGTTGGCTGGATATTTCAGCCCAGGAGCTGGAGCATCTGTTGGAGGGGAGTGGAGTGGGGTTGGGTGGCTCCGAGCCCAGCCTGACCAAACAGCAGGGGGGAAGGAGTGAGAAAGGGGAGGAGGAGGGCAGCTACAGCCTAGTGGCTGTAACCCAGGGCATGAAGAACTTCATCAACGCCATGTCTTCACACGAGGGGGCCGAACTACCCTGGTTAGACTGACTGAGTGGCTGATTCACTGTCTGTCCACACTGTTCTACTTAGCAGTTAGCTTCCCACATAAAGGGCTATGCAATAATACGGTATAGAACGTTAATGTACGCTAGCTGACTGTAATGGGTATTCAGGTGTGTGTGTGTACATATGTGTAATTTGACTTTGTTTATTATAGGTCCCATTCAAATGAGCCGTTCAGGTTTGATCCAGAATCCATGGCTGGTGCACTGGACAGACTACTGGGTATGTAGTTGAATAAGGGCTACTTTTTTATGAACTCTCATATGTCACAGTAGAACTAGCTTGAAGATGGTGGCCTGCGTTAGAGCCCTGCGCAGGTATGAGTTTAAAGCCAAAGCTGGCTTTAAACACTGTCTTGTTCCCGGACAAGCTTACCCCCTTCACCCGCTTTGAAGATAACAGTGCCACCAACGCGGCCCTCTCCCAAGGACTGGGCTCTTGTTCCCTGTGGCCGATGTGAGTAAGACGAGCGTGGTAAGTGTGTTAACCCCCCGCAAGGCTACTGGCTCAGACGGCATCCCCAGCTGCGTCCTCGGCGCAGACCAGCTGGCTGGAGTGTTTAAGGACATATTCAATCTCTCCCTATCCCAGTCTGCTGTTCCCACTTGCGTCGAGCATTGTTCCTTTACACAAGAAAGCAAAGGTAATTTAACTAAATTACCCTGGGGCGGCAGGGTAGCCTAGTGGTTAGAGCGTTGGACTAGTAACCGGAAGGTTGCAAGTTCAAATCCCCTAGCTGACAAGGTACAAATCTGTCGTTCTGCCCCTGAACAGGCAGTTAACCCACTGTTCCTAGGCCATCATTGAAAATAAGAATTTGTTCTTAACTGACTTGCCTAGTTAAATAAATAAATAAAATGACTATCACCCTGTAGCACTCACTTCTGTGATCATGAAGTCCTTTGAGGCTATTTAAGGATCATATCCCTTCCACCTTACCTGACACCCTAAACCCACTTAAATTTGCTTACTGCCCCAATAGATCCACAGATTATGCAATCACATTGCCCTCATCTGGACAAGAGGAATACCTACGTAAGAATGCTGTTCATTGACTATAGCTCAGCCTTCAACACCATAGTACCTTCCAAGCTCATTATTAAGCTTGGGGCCCTGGGTCTGAACCCCGCACTGTGCAACTGGGTTCTGGACTTCCTGACGGGCCGCCCCCAGGTGGTGAAGGTAGGAAACAACACCTCCACTCAGCCCCCTTCTGTACTCCTTGTTCACCCGTTAACTGCATGGCCATGCACGCCTCCAACTCAATCAAGTTTGCAGATGACACAACAGTAGTAGGCCTGATTACCAGCAATGGACGAGGCCACCTCAATGTCAACAAAACAAAGGAGCTGACCGTGGACTTCAGGAAACAGCAGAGGGAGCAAGCCCCTATCCACGTCGCAGCAGCGCTTCTTCAATCTCAGGGGCCAAACCAATTTTCTATAGCCTCCTAAGACACTCAGCTTTTACAGATGCACAGTTGAGTGACTCCCTAGTGGCGCAGCCGTCTAAGGCACTGCATCACAGTGCTTGAGGCGTCACTACAGATCCGGGTTAGATCCCGAGCTTTGACGCAGCTGGCCGCTAAGCAGGGTTGGTCCTGGTCAGTCCCTGGATGGGAGACCAGATGCTGCTGGAAGTGGTGTTGGAGGGCCAGTAGGAGGCACTCTTTCCTCTGGTCTTAAACAAAATGGAACACTGCCCTGTGTAGGGTGCTGTCTTTCGGATGGGATGATAAACGGGTGTCCTGACTGAGGTCATTAAAGATTCCATGGCACTTATCGTAAGAGTAGGGGTGTTAACCCCGGTGTCCTGGCTAAATTCCCACTCTGAAATGGCCCTCAAACCATCATGGTCACCTAATAATTTCCAGTTTACGATTGGCTCATTCATCCCCCTCTACCCTGTAACTATTCCCCAGGTCGTTGCTGTAAATGAGAACATGTTGTCAGTCAACTTACCTGGTATAATAACGGATAAATAAATAGACCCATGAGGCGGCGCACAATTGGCCCAACATCATCCGGGTTAGGGAAGGGTTTGTCCTTGTCCCATCGTGCTCGATCCTGGGCTGTATCACCGCCTGTTATGGCAACTGCACTTCCCGCAATCGTGTTGTCTACCAAACGCATCACCGTGGGCACACTTCATGCCCTCCAGGCCACGTACAGCACCCGATGTCACAGGAAGGCCAAAAAGATCAAGTACATCAACCATCCGAGCCACGGCCTGTCATTCAGAAGGCGAGGTCAGTACAGTTTAAGATAAAAAATAAAAACTTTAACTAGGTAAGTCGGTTAAGAACAAATTCTTATTTACAATGACGGCCTAGGAACTGTTGGTTAACTGCCTTGTTCAGGGGCAGAAGGACAGATTTTTACCTTGTCAGCTCGGTGATTCGATCCAGCAACCTTTTGGTTACTGGCTCTAACCACTAGGCTACCTGCCGCCCCAGATGCATCAAGCTGGGACCAAGAGACTGAGAAACAGCTTCTATCAAGGCCTTCAAACTGTTAAATTGCTGTCACAAGCCGCTACTCAACCTTGCACTTTAAGGGCTGCTGCCATTTATATAGAGACATGGAATCACTAAACTTTATTAATGTTTACATACTGCTTTACTCATCTCATGTGTATGTACTGTATTTTAGTCAAAGCCACTCTGATATTGCTCGTCCTAATATTTGTTTCTTAATTCCATTATTTTTATATTTGTGTGAATTGTTGGATGCTACTGCACTGTTGGAGCTAGGAACAGAAGCATTTTGCTACATCCGCAATAACGGCTAAATATGTGGTGACCAATAACAACATTTTATTTGATATGCTTTTACTGCACAGAGTATATGCGCAAATGGTTTCGCTTCAAAATGTTAGTGATACCCGAGCCCTGCCCTTACCCTAGTTTTGGATTAAAAAAAGACAGGCCCGGCCTTTACCCTAGTTATTGATTAACCTGCTGCATAATGTCGGGACCTTTCTAGTCTGTACTTTACAACTATCTGCTATGTAAATATTTCAGGGGCTAAGGATGAGGAGTTGGACTCAGACGACCTAGATGACGACGATGATGATGATTATGATGATAGAGTGAAGGGTCCTACTGGACTGCTAGGAGTAGGACCAGAAGCTTTGGAAGATCTTAGGAAGTACATGGATGAGATGGACCATGAGCTTATGGGCACAAACATCGGACAGAGCTTCAACCAGCAGGCAAGTCCGAGTTGTGGATATTTATTACTACTTGTGGCTGTGTGCAAATTCTGTAAAGAGTTATTTGAGAGAGGCTGCATGAGTTGAATTAGTTGCATAGAAATATGTTAAATAATAATTTTATTCTGTGGTTCAAGCAGGACACCAGTAAAGCATGCCCCGGCCCGGAGGATCTGCTGGGTGAGGATGAAGAGGAGATCCAGCCCCTGAACATAGACCTTAACCTGGTCACTAACCTCCTGGAGTCTCTGAGCTCCCAGGCTGGGCTGGCTGGGCCTGCCTCTAACCTGCTGCACAGTCTTGGCATCCACCTGCCCCCAATACTGACCGTTCATGAACACCTGCCCCCCCCTGAAACATGACCTTTCATTATGACCTAGTGCCCATATCTTACTGTCTGCACAGCCAGGATGCACAGGACTTTAAACTCCTGGCTCAGAGTACACTGGGCCAAAATCATATTGATCATCAGGATAGGGGTTTGACAACTGGATCATGTTTGCCTTCAGAATGACAAGATCTAAAAGTTAACTGTAACCCTAAAACTTTG
This sequence comes from Oncorhynchus nerka, assembly GCF_034236695.1. NCBI lineage: Eukaryota > Metazoa > Chordata > Actinopteri > Salmoniformes > Salmonidae > Oncorhynchus > Oncorhynchus nerka. The sequence goes on along the minus strand of NC_088423.1, from coordinate 36,254,979 downwards.
ATTCTAACAGAGACACTTGTATCCCTGTTGGATATATTAATCTGATTCTGACTGTCTTAAATGTGTTTTCATTATTTTTTTTACAGCACTTATAATAAATGAAATAGTCAAATAATAAAGCCATTACTTTTTTGGGGAACAAAATGTGTAACTATTTTCTAAATTAAGTAAAATTATTTTCACTGCCTTGAAACCACACTTTTCTTCACTTACCCTGTGCCTTTATTGGAATTACATTGTTATCAAATATGAACCGAAATGCACATGTCGGATAAAAAATGTCAGGACAGGTCTGATGGAAAAAGCAAATTTGTCAGTAAAATTTCCAAATTTCAACAAAATATTCTAGACAAGGTGAGCTTTTTGTCAGTAACATTAATTATGTGGAAAATGATGATGGAAACACCTTTATGCACAAATAATGATTTAATAACGTAAACCTGGAGTCACACGAAGATATGTTGTGTGGTCGTCTCACTACGACTCGGAAACGTAGCATTTTATTAAGTGAAATATGTTATAAAAATCACAGGGTGGAAAGTGCACGGTGATGAGTTTGCTGCGGCTTTCCAATAGATATTCTATTTGACAAATAAAAATTCTCGCTCTTATCCACAATTTTGTGACAAGAATGGGTAGAGTAGAAAATGCACATTGAACTGGTTTTTATTCGGTACATCTACATGAATTTACAAAAGTCTTAACTGATTTCAGCCAGTGTATTGTATGTCAGTGGATTGACTGTGTCGTTTGAATTGAATATTGGCAGTTGGAAAAATGCATGGAATCATTCCTCTAAATTTGGCTGGCTAGCTATCAAACATACAGTGCATATACATTCTTCAAATTCATTATTTTACACTATCTTATTTATAGCACTGGCAAACCATGGTTGACCAACTCCCAGACCGAAATGGCTGACATTTACCTTATAAAGTTCAAGATTATTCTAGTAATTTGATTGTCATGTGCTTGCTTTTTATCATTTGTCTTTTGTAGCTCAGTTGGTAGTGCATGGTGCTTGTAATGCCAGGGTAGTGGGTTCGATTCCCGTGACCGTCCATATGTAAAACCTATACACGCACGACTAAGTTGCTTCGGATAAAAGCGTCTGCTAAATGGCATATGTTATATTATCCCCAACAAGTTGGTTCTTTATGCATATATTCACATGATTGGATGGAAACCTAGCTACTGTTAACTTTTATTGTTGCATGTGGGGATTTGAAAAACCTTGAGGTAGACGGTATCTTTATCGGTTAACACTTGAACTGTAATGCTTATCATTTAGTTTATCAATTACACCACTCTAAAGTAGCAGCCTTATGACATTCCCAGTCACATTTGGATCATTTCTGTATGGTTGATAATCCAGTGCAAAGATTTTATCCAGTCTCCCTACATATTGAGTGTCTTTTCAAACCATTTTATATAGGTTCAGTAGTAAGTATGATATACAGGATAAGAAGGAACACAGCGCTGGTAATTAAAGCGCTGCACCTAGGGAGTTGAAGACTTTGTACTACAGAGAGTGAATAATACTGCTCTGTAGTACAACTATCCTTCTACTGGTAGAAGTTGACCATATAGACAGATCTAGGAAAAGATTATCCTTACCAAATCCTCCCTTTAACCATTAACTTTTACAGATCCACAATCGAGAGCATCCAGTCAGGCTGTATCACAGCCTGGTACAGCAACTGCTCCACCCTCAACTGCAAGGCTCTACAGAGGGTGGTGTGGTCTGCACAACGCATCACCAGGGACAGACTACATGCCCTCCATGACAACTATAGCACCCGATGTCACAGGAAGGCAAAAAAGATCAAGGTCAATAACCACCCGAGCCACTGTCTGTTCACACCACTACCATCCAGAAGGCGAGGTCAGTACAGGTGCATCAAAGCTGGGACTGAGAGACTGAAAAACAGCTTCTATCTCAAGGCCATCAGACTGCTAAACAGCAATCACTAACTCAGAGGGGCTGCTGCCTACATGGAGACCCAATCACTGGCCACTTTTACAAATGGATCACTAGTCACTTTAAACAATGCCACTGTAATAATGTTTATATGTAATGTCATGCATATACTGTATTTTATACCATCTATTGCACCTTGCCTATGCCGCTCGGCCATCGCTCATCCATATGTACATATTCTCATTCAACCCTTTTTAGATTTGTGTGTATTAGGTAGATGTCGGGGAATTGTTAGATATTACTGCGCTGTCGGAACCAGAAGCACAAGCATTTTGCTACACTCGCATTAACATCTGCTAACCATGTGTATGTGACAAATGCAATTTGATTTGAGGGAGGCAACTGACTTCTGACTAGTCTCTAGAGTCAACTTCATCCTCCTCCATGTTGGATCATCAGGCTGTACAACGGTCTTGTTAATCCGTGTGCCGTGTGGAGTAGCGCTGCAGCCAGCGGAGAGAAGGTCAGAGCGGCCATGTCCACCAAGAGGTGCTGTAGAGCTCCCAGCAGCAGTATGGCCAGCAGGTAGCCCATGAAGAGCAGGCTGTGCCAGCTACCCTCGCCCAGTGCCCGGGGGCCCTCTGGGTGCAGCAGGCACAGGAAGCCAAGCACCAGGCTCTGGTTCACCATCAGGGTGAAGTACAGGTCAAAAGGCGAGGTATGGGAGCTGCTGTGGTGCCGGTGCTCGGTCTCAGCCACCTTGGCCAGCCAGGTCAGAGAAAGGCTGTGGAGAAGGAGGGCCAGCGGGGCGTAGAGACACTCCAGAACCTCCACTGACGGGAGACCCTGAGACACTGCAAGGAGAAGGGGTAAGTTAGTGTACTGACACAACTGATGATTGACACACCAACACATTCAATTTTATGAGACTATTAAGATTTCCCACAAAACTCCCCCACTGACTTTCCCCTCAAGCTAATCACTGTAAATGCATTTACCTGTGACAGTGACGGAGGTGAAAGTGATGACCGTGATAAGGCCTGTTAGGTGGACTGATGGCGGTACTGCCATCCGCAGGCCGTGACTCCAGCCCACACAGAGCAGGGGCAGCAGGCGCATGGTGAGGGCGTACATGCCGGAGTGGGCACTGGCCTCTGCCCACACACCCAGCACAGTTTGGGCACTGCCACAGACAGAAGGCACCAGCAGGCGTTCACCCAGAGACAAAGAGTAGGGCTTCAGTGGTGCCAGGCTCATGGCATGGAGGAGCAGCAAGTATAGCAGGGTCACCAGCACCTGGGAAAGACATTACATAAACACAGGCAAACATTAGCCATTTTAAAGAGCAACTTCCCCTAAAAACCAACTTCTCCTTTTGAAAATGGCCTATTTGGCATCGATAAGTCAAACATTTATTCTAGTGTCAAAATTGACTATGAATTGTAAATAATTGGTCATAGTCCTTCTCATCCAAAACTGAGATTTGCGAGATGATCGTATGTCACATAATGAGGGTTCCGTAACAGTTTTCCTTGGGTTGGGTTAATTTCAGTCAAGCCCACATGCCCACAGCCGGCAGCACCCAAGCAATCCTCAATTGGGAACACAGCTGCATGCGACCAGATCGACAGTGGGCATTACAATTTGGTTTGACATTTGATATCCCTATGTGGCTAGTTAGGGACCATCAGTAAATTACACAATGTACGTGGAACAATATCTTAAAATGTCAATAGCTCCCAATTTCATATATTAATCTCAAAACAACTACAGATTGTAGAAATTCCTTTACAAATATTGAAAGCATTTAATGAGACAACTAAAATGTCTGCAACATGAAAATATTTTCGCATTTACATTGTGTAATTTATTGACGGTCCCTAACTAGCCCCGTAGATAGGCTATCCAAAGTCAAACCAGCTTTGTTACAGTCGCACACCAGCCGGCTGAAGATAACTTTACAATAATTCTGATCATTATTATTTCTAAAAGTTACCACTTAACAAAGGCCTAATGATGATTAGAAACATTGATGGCTCATGCAAAATCCAAACACCACAACTCAAAACCCGACACAGATTATTCTTATAGTAACCCTGAGAAAACCGTGCCCTACCTGGACAAATGTGATTGGTACAGCAAACTGGTAGTGGTACTGGGGAATGAAGATATCAGCAACAAAGCTGCGGAGCCGATCTGCCAGGGCATACAACACCATGACCAATAGGGTGGCACCATAGCTGAGTAATGGCACTAGAGGCTTCCATACATCAGGCAAAAACCTCCTCAGTATACTAGCACTCCTCTTCCATCTCATCCACCAAGGACTGTTCAGGGAACACAATGGCACAGAGAGTAATACAGGAGGAGTGTACTTCAGGAGACTATTGATAGAAACATTTAAACGAATTGGAATACCCTGCAATGAACTGCATATATCTCATGTGTCTACAATTAAGTACTATTAATCTATTATCTACTATTATAGAAAACATGTGAATACCATTCTGTCCGGAGACAGCCCCTGGTAGTAGGGTAGGTATCCCTGGGGTCCATACTCATATTCCAACTGCCTTTCATCAACCCCTCGACTGCATCAGGTAATGGAGATAGAGAGCCATCGTTCCTCCACTCCCTAAAAAATGGGCGCCACCAATTACTTCCATGACATAAATCACATTAACATCTTTATTTCTTTATTAATTTACTTCACCATTATCTTGGGCTTTCTGTCTTTGTAACTGACAAAACACTATGACAAAACGATACATTCCAAAACGCCATAAATACATTTTCTGAAATTAGCTTGAATTGTTTTAAAGAAATTATGAAAGATCTTGGTGTTTAATGACATGGGGTTGTTATTTGTTATCATATAATGACATGGGGTTGTTATTTGTTATCATCTAATGACATGGGGTTGTTATTTTTGCTATATCTGCCTCACTCTCAGATAAATAAGTAGTACTGCTAGGTTTTACACTGTCAAATGTAACATAACCACATTTTTTATAATGAACTACATAAATGACACATTTGTGACAGATATATAACAAATGATAATTCAATACAGTAATATGAGATCTGTATGTAAAACAATTACCTTGACATTTTAGTCATTTAAAACAGGGTTCCCAAACTCTTCAAGTGGACTATACCTTATATTTACTCAGACAAAACTCCATAAGAAAAATGTATGTCCCTCGTCTCCTCCTCTCCAACCAATATCCACGGATGAAACAGGTTGATGTGGTTATATTGACCACAGATACAAGTTCCTTATCAAATAGGTTTAAAAGAGTTCCCTTTCTATGTTCTCAGTATTGAGCGTCTGATGGCCAATGACCTGAGCGGAATGCATTTTCCATGTGAGCCTTCACGAACTCTAAGCACACAGTTATTGACATCTAGATGGACTTTAACCTCACCTGTTATATGTCCTCTCACTGTCAACTGTGTTTATGTTCAGCAAACGTAACATGTGTAAGTATTTGTATGACCATAAGTTTCAACAACTGAGACAGAAACTGAACAAGTTCCACAGACATGTGACTAACAGAAATGGAATAAAGTGTCCCTGAACAAAGGGGGGTCAAAATCAAAAGTAACAGTAGTATCTAGTGTGGCCACCAGCTGCATTAAGTTCTGCAGTGCATCTCCTCCTCATGGACCAGATTTGCCAGTTCTTGCTTTGAGATGTTACCCCACACTTCCACCAAGGCACCTACAAGTTCCCGGACATTTTTGAGGGGAATAGCCCTAGCCCTCACCCTCCGATCCAACAGGTCCCAGACGTGCTCAATGGGATTTAGATTTAGATCCGGGCTCTTCGCTGGCCATGGCAGAACATTGACATTCCTGGTGGCATTGTCATGCTGGAGAGTCATGTCAGGATGAGCCTGCAGGAAGGGTACCACATGAGGGAGGAGGACGTCTTCCCTCTAACGCACAGCGTTGAGATTGCCTGCATTGACAACAAGCTCAGTCCAATGATGCTGTGACACACAGCCCCAGACCATGACCTCCAATTCGATCCCTCTCCAGAGTACAGGCCTCGGCCTAATGCTCATTCCTTCGACGATAAATGCAAATCCGACTATCACCCCTGGTGAGACAAAACCACGACTCGTCAGTGAAGAGCACTCTTTGCCACTCTTGTCTGGTCCAGTGACGGTGGGTTTGTGCTCATAGGCGACATTGTTGCCGGTGATGTCTGGTGAGGACCTGCCTTACAACAGGCCTACAAGCCCTCAGTACTTCCTCTCTCAGCCTATTGCGGACAGTCTGAGCACTGATGGAGGGATTGTGCATTCCTGGTGTAACTCAGGCAGTTGTTGTTGCCATCCTGTACCTGTCCTGCAGGTGTGATGTTCAGATGTACCAATCTTGTGCAGGTGTTGTTACACGTGGTCTGCCACTGCGAGGATGATCAGCTGTCCGTCCTGTCTCCCTGTAGCGCTGTCTTAGGCGTCTCACAGTACGGACATTGCAATTTATTGACCTGACCACATCTGCAGTCCTCATGCGTCCTTGCAGCTTGCCTAAGGCACGTTCATGCAGATGAGCATGGACCCTGGGCATCTTTCTTTGTGTTTTTCAGAGTCAGTAGAAAGGCCTCTTTAGTGTCCTAAGTTTTCATTACTGTGACCTTAATTGCCTACTGTCTGTAGGATGTTAGTGTCTTAAATGAGTGATCCATATGTAATTACAAACGGGGTGGTTTGAGCCCTGAATTGTGATGGGCTTAAAGCCGTGGTATGTCAGACCGTATACCAGAGGTATGGCATTTTGTTTTGCTGCTCTAATTACGTTGGTAACCCATTTATAATAGCAATAAGGCTCCTTGGGGGTTTGTGATATATGGCCACTTTGCATCATGCCTAAGAACAACCCTTAGCTGTGTTACATTGGCCATATACCACATCTTCCTCGGTCCTTATTGCCTAAATAGATCACCCAGAGGTGGTCATAGGAAGGAGTGATTTGATCCCTGAGAGGAGAGAGGTTTTAACCCATGCATGTCAGCTGGTCATCTATCCAGGATACAGTTGTATGCCTTGAAGCCATTTGGAAAATACCTGTGGGCCACATTGTAGATAGTTGTAAACATGTTATTGACACGTTATAAAAATAGCTTGGCTTGGTCATGGTTTTATGCTTATAGAGCTCACAGTATATGTAGCCTAGTGGTAAAAGCACATACAACTTTGTCATGAATGCTTTACATATTGTATGGAAGTACTGTTAGGTCTATCTTTGACTATAATTTTTAAATAAACAATGCATTTGTCTGCTCCATCCTCTGCATTTGTATCCATCCTCTGCAAATGTGACATACCATACTGTTTAGTATGACTTCATATGTGCATGGAGGTGTATCTAGTCCTACAGTAACCCTAGTAACCCGAGAATCTCATCACTGATCCTTCATGCACAAAAAATGGTGCATTAAAAACAACTCAATTTGGGTTACTTGGTAACCCAGGGCTGGGTAAATATTGGACAGAACATATGCTGGGTTATTGTGACCCAGCCATTTGGATTGCGTAATCAAGCCTACCACTGTAGTGTCGACTGCAAACTTTATGATTGAGTTGGAGGTGTGCATGGCCACGCAGTCATGGGTGAACAGGGAGTTCCAGAGAGGGCTGAGAATGCACCCTTGTAGGGCCCCAGTGTTGAAGATCAGCGGGGTGGAGATGTTGTTTCCTACCCTTACCAACTGGGGCGGCCTGTCATAAAGTCCAGGACCCAGTTGCACAGGGCGGGGTCGAGACCCAGGGTCTTGAGCTTAATGACGAGTTTGGAGGGTACTATGATGTTAAATGCTGAGCGGTAGTCGATGAACAGCATTCTTACATAGGTATTCCTCTTCTCCAGATGGGTTAGGGCAGTGTGCAGTGTGATTGCGTCGTCTGTGTACCTATTGGGGCGGTAAGCAAATTAGTGGGTCTAGGGTGTCAGGTAGAGTGGCGGTGATATGATCCTTGACTAGTTTCTCAAAGTACTTCATGATGACCGAAGTGAGTGCTACGGGGCGATAGTCGTTTAGCTCCGTTACCTTAGCTTTCTTGGGAACAGAAACAGTGGTGGCCCTCTTAAAGCATGTGGGAACAGCAGACTGGGATTGGATTGATTGAACATGTCCGTAAACACACCAGCCAGCTGGTCTGGCCAATGCTCTGAGGACGCGGCTAGGGATGCTGTCTGGGCCGGCAGCCATACGAGGGTTAACATGTTTAAATGTTTTACTCATGTTGGCTGCGGTGAAGGAGAGTCCGCAGGTTTTGGTAGCGGGCCGTGTCAGTGGCACTGTATTGTCCTCAAAGCGAGCAAAGGAGTTGTTTAGTTTGTCTGGGAGCAAGACATAGTGCTGGACAGCTGTTTGTTCACCTGCACCCGCCCACTATTGCTAATAACCAATCCGCAACAGCACAACTAGCCTATATGTGATAAAGTGAAAATCTGAAGCCCGCACGCTAATATAGAAAATGCGCTGTAGGTTACAGTCAGATGGCGGAACAATTTTTTGTTTCTGACATTCTGTGAAAAAAGCTGTGAAAATGGCCCAACGTGTTTCTGATAAGATTACAGTTCGGCTTGGATGCATAATTTCTGATTTAAATAATATCCGTTTTTATGATGCTGATAAAGATCGCACCTCTACAGATGGTTTGTAACTGCGTTTGCATTATCTCAAGATGCTGAAAGAAAGAAATCATATTTCTCCACTCCTGTTTCCGAGTCAAAATGTAGCTTACATTTGGTGTATCATTTTACTGCAAGACATTTTTTAAACTGCATGAGTTAATATTACAGCTACGTGAGAGGTTATAGACCTACAGTCAGTGTCTAGATTTCAATTTCCATTTAAATCAAATTGTATTTGTCACATGCTCCGAATACAGTGAAATTCTTACTAACAAGCCCTTAATCAACAATGCAGTTCAAGAAAGAGTTAAGAAAATATTTACTAAATAAACTAAAATAAATGTAACATAATAAAAATAAGAGGCTACAGTGGCAAGAGAAATTATGTGAACCATTTGTAATTACCTGGATTTCTGTATAAATTGGTCATACAATTTATACAAACAATAGACAAAAGTCTGTTTAAACTAATAACTAAACTAATAACGCACAAACAATTATGCGTTGTCATGTCTTGATTGAACACAACGTGTAAACATTCACAGTGCAGGGTGGAAAAAGTATGTGAACCCTTGGATTTAATAATTAGTTGACCCTCCTTTGGCAGCAATAATCTCAACCGTTTTCTGCACAACAGTCAGGAGGTATTTTGGACCATTCGTCTTTACAAAACTGTTTCAGTTCAGCAATATTCTTGGGATGTCTGGTGTAAACTGCTCTCTTAAGATCATGCCACAGCATCTCAAATCGGGTTGAGGTCAGGACTCTGACTGGGCAACTCCAGAAGGTGTATTTTCTTCTGTTGAAGCCATTCTGTTGTTGCTTTACTTCTGTGTTTTGGGTCGTTGTCCTGTTGCATCAGCCAACTTCTGTTGAGGTTCAATTGGTGGACAGATAGCCTTACATTCTTCTGCAACATGTCTTGATAAACCTGGGAAATCATTTTCCCGTTGATGATAACAAGTTGTCCAGGCCCTGAGGCAGCAAAGCAGCCCCAAACCATGATGCTCCCTTCACCATACTTTACAGTTGGGATGAGGTTTTGATGTTGGTGTGCTGGGACTTTTTTCCCTGGACACACATAGTGTTTTGTTCCTTCCAAACAAGTACATTTTAGTTTCATCTGTCCACAGAATATTTTGGCAGTAGCACTGTGGAACATCCAGGTACTCTTTCGCAAACTGCAGACGTGCAGCAATGTTGTTTTTTGGACAGCAGTGGCTTCTTCCGTGGTGTTCTCCCATGAACACCATTCTTGTTTAGTGTTTTACGTATCGTATACTCGTCATTAGAGATGTTAGCATGTTCCATAGATTTCTGTAAGTCTTTAGCTTGACACTCTAGGATTCTTAAGCTCATTGAGCATTCTGCTCTGTGCTCTTGCAGTCATATTTGCACGACGGCCACTCCTAGGGAGAGTAGCAACAGTGCTGAACTTTCTCCATTTATAGACAATTTATCTTACTGTGGACTGATGAACATCAAAGCTTTGAGATACTTTTGTAACCCTTTCCAGCTTTATGCAAGTCAACCATTCTTAATCTTAGGTCTTCTGAGATCTCTTTTGTTCGAGACATGGTTCACATCAGGCAATGCTCCTTGTGAATATCAAACTCAAATTTTGTGAGTTTTTTTTTATAGAACAGGGCAGCTCTAACCAACATCTTCAATCTGGTCTCATTGATTGGACTCCAGGTTAGCTGACTCCTGACTCCAATTAGCTTTTGGAGAAGTCATTAGCCTAGGGCAGCCTTTCTTAAAGCACCTGTTAATGGTGGGTCATGACATGTCAGAGTACATTTATACTTATTACATGAATTACTGGAATTGATTTGGTCATCTGCATCTGCACTCTCTGCTTAGCAGTCGTCTCTGCTCAGTTTGGCAGCTGTGCAAGTGTGAGAGGGAGATGCCCTTGTGCTTGGCGGTTTAACAGATCTTTTTTCTGCAGTTTTCTTGAAGATTACTCCGCGACACACACAATGCAGCACTGTCATTCAGCATCAGATGTGCTGTCTGCCACTGACTTGTCATTCCCAATCGCCATCACTCACCTCTGTCATGAAATGGATTGAGCTCAATTGTCATGAAACGCATATACCATGATGAGTTTCTCTCTATTTCTTACAAACTTATAACAAGGAGCGCCCACAATGTGTTTTGTGCGGGAAAGTGCTTAGTAATGAGTCTCTCATAACGAACAAATTCATTAAACAACATGTCCTAACCAAACATACACAGCATGATGGTAAACCCAGGGAGTTCTTTCAGAACAGGGCAGAATGATTCAGGAAACAGTGCTTCGACATTGGAAAAGTCCGCTAGCAAGGCATTGTTGTCATTTTATAAAAGGTGATGATGAGCAGAATAAGGGAATACTAACTAACTCTCATAGTAGTAGATGTGAGTTTCTCTTTCAAACAATCACCTGACCTTGTACACAGCTAATAGCTAACATTCGCCAAAGCACGCTAGCTACTGATAGTGCAACCATAGTAACAGTACAGATGAAGATGAAAAATGATCAGGCCTACTGTACATCTTACTATAGAAATTATTGTTGAAAACTTGTCTAGGTTGGAACGGTTACTGTTAAAATATAATAATATGTTTTATTCTTAACTGGAATAAACTGATTGAAGCAAGATGCGTTTTGATGCAAACCTACTCACACAGTTCTAGGTTGCTCATCTACAGTAGGAAGCAGTCTCCTGCCTGAATGAGAAAGCTGTAGATGTTCTGGTTCAGTTAGGCACCACATACCTATGCGAGTCAGGGTTCTCAACTCTGACATACTTAACTCTAGAATATGTGGGACGGTAGCGTCCCACCTCGCCAACAGCCAGTGAAAGTGCAGGGCGCCAAATTCAAAACAACAAAAATCTCATAATTAAAATTCCTGTAGCATACAAGTATTTTACAGTATTTTAAAGATAACATTCTCGTGAATCCAGCCACAGTGTCTGATTTCAAAAATGCTTTACAGCGAAAGCACCAAACGATTATGTTAGGTCACCACCAACTCACAGAAAAACACAGAAATACTCATCATAAATGTTGATGAAAATACAAGTGTTATACATGGAATTAGAGATATACTTCTCCTTAATACAACCGCTGTGTCAGATTTAAAAAAAACTTTACGGAAAAGCAAACCATGCAATAATCTGAGTACAGCATTCAGACAACAAAGCAGCCAAAAGGATATACGCCCATATTGTGTAGTCAACATTAGTCAGAAATAGCATTATAAATATTCACTTACCTTTGATGATCTTAAATAGAATGCACTCCCAGGAATCCCAGTTTCACAATAAATGTTTGATTTGTTCGATAAAGTTCATCATTTATGTCCAAATAGCTTATTTTGTTAGCGCGTTTGGTAAACAAATCCAAACGCGCATTCAGGTCCAGCCGAACGTCGGACGAAAAGTTCAAAAATGTATATTACAGCCCGTAGAAACTTGTAAAGCTAAGTATAGAATCAATCTTTAGGATGTTTTTATCATAAATGTTCAATAATGATCCAACCGGAGAATTCCCATGTCTGTAGAAAAGCAATGGAACGAGAGCTAACTCTCTCAGAGCCTGTGGCACTCTGCCAGACACCTGGCTCAATTCCCTCTCATTCGCCCCCACTTCACAGTAGAAGCCTGAAACCACCTTCTAAAGACTGTTGACATCTAGTGGAAGCCTTAGGAAGTGCAATATGACCCCATTTACACTGTATATTGGAATGGCAACGAGTTGAAAAACTACAAATCTCAGATTTCCCACTTCCTGGTTGGATTTGTCTCAGGTTTTTGCCTACCATATGAGTTCTGTTATACTCACAGACATCATTCAAACAGTTTTAGAAACTTCAGAGTGTTGTCTATCCAATACTACAAATAATATGCATATATTAGCATCTGGGACAGAGTAGCAGGCAGTTTACTCTGGGCAACTTATTCATCCAAGCTACTCAATACTGCCTCCCTGTCACCAAGAACTTAAAAAACAAGTACAGAAACAGTTTCAAGGCGGAGCATGATCTCAGTATTGCACTGTCAAAAACGGAGTCCAGAATAGACATGCTTGTTGAAAACTTCAACCAGCTACACACCTCTCATTAGCACTATGTGTGTGTGTTTTCTGGTCTACATCTTTGTGATGTGATCAATCAGTTTGTTTATTCCAGTTCAAAATGAAAAAATATTATTGTATTTTATCAGCAACAGTTCCAAGCTAGACTTTCTTTCAACAATAATTTCTGCCGTAAAATGTACAGTAGGCTTGATCATTTTTCATCTGTACTGTTACTTAGGGTTGCACTAATAAAAAGCCTGTGTGTGTGTTCTGTTATTCATCTGTGGGATGTGATCAATCAGTTTATTCCAGTTCAGAATTAAAAATGCTTTATTGTATTTAGCAGCAACAGGTCCAACAGATATGTAAGAGTGTTTTTACTGGGGGAAAATAAACATGAATATATATATTTATATGGATAATTCATTGTTATTTGTTTTTGTCTATATTGCATTTGTTTTGGGCACCAGGGCGATGAAATGTACCAATATTTATGTATAAGCTTGGGTCCCAGGAAAACACAGAATTTCACATTTGGGTCCCAGCCTGAAAAGGTTTAAGGAACCCCTTGCCTAGGGGTTCACATTTTTTTCAACCTACACTGTGAATGTCTAAATGATGTAGAAAAATACTATTTGTGTGTTATTAGTTTAAGCACACTGTGTTTGTCTGTTGTGATTTAGATGAAGATCAGATCCAATTTTTTGACCAATTTATGCAGAAATCCATACTTTTTCTTGCCACTGTATATACAGGGGGTACCGGTACCGAGTCAATGTGCGCGGGTACAGATTAGTCAAGTTATTTTGCACATGTAGTGTGAGAGAAATTACAAGATTATGTTATAATACTGTTGTTGCATCAAATTGTTTTATGCAACAGAGTAGAGGGTTCTTGTAACTCTATTCTGTCTGTAAGAACTGAAAGTTGGCCTCTGGGCGACTTAATGCTGACAGAAGATTTACGATACTTTGGGTGATAAAACTAACAAGAACACATTCCATATCATGAGTTGGTGTTTCTGTTCTATAAGGTACCAGGTAGAGATGGCTCGGGCCAGACTCTGGTTTCTACACAATGAGAACAGTTTCTGTCTGCTGTGAATTATAAGTATCTTTCATACAAATCTTAACCTTGTGACCCATTCCATACATCTGTTTGTCATGTAGACTGAAGGGAGTGTATCTTGGCTATAAAATACCTTTGTACCTTTGTCTCGGGGCTCTCAACGAATCACTAAGAGTGATTTGTCGACCAGCCATCATTATCGTACAGCACTCAATCGATACACTTTATCTGTGTGTGTTGTATTGACCTACTCCCTTATTAACTTCTTAAGGTATAGGGGACGCACGCTAGTGTCCCACTTGGCCAAAAGCCAGGGAAAATGCAGCGCGCCAAATTCAAATAAAATGATATGAAAATCTAACTTTCATTAAATCACACGTCAGATATTAAATTAAAGCTACACTCGTTGTGAATCCAGCCAACGTGTCAGATTTTAAAAAGGCTTTTCGGCAAAAGCATAAGAAGCTATTATCTGATGATAGCACAACAGTAAACAAAGAGAGTAGTATATTTCAACCCTGCAGGCGCTACACAAAACGCAGAAATAAAATATAAAACATGCCTTACCTTTGACGAGCTTCTTTTGTTGGCACTCCAATATGTCCCATAAACATCACAATTGGTCATTTTGTTCGATTAATTCCGTCCATATATATCCAAAATGTCCATTTATTTGGCGCATTTGATCCAGAAAAAAACTGCTTCCAATTTGCGTAACGTCACTACAAAATATCTCAAAAGTTGCCAAAACATTTCAAACTACTTTTGTAATAGAACTTTAGGTATTTTTAAACGTTAATAATCGATCAAATTGAAGACGGGTCTATCTGTGTTCAATACAGGAAGACAACAAACCAAGCTACTTTTCAAGTATTGCGCAACTCTCAACAGTGTTACACAGTTCCTAGATGGCTGTACTTCTTCATTGCACAAAGGAATAACCTCAACAAATTCCAGAGACTGGTGACATCCAGTGGAAGCGGTAGGAACTGAAAACAAGTGCCTAAGAAACATCGTTTCCCAATGAGATCTCACTGAACAGACAGAGACCGCAAAAATAATTTCTGAACGGTTAGTCCTCTGTGTTTTGCCTGCTACATAAGTTCTGTTATACTCACAGACATGATTCAAACAGTAGATGGTCATCATCAGACCAGAGGACATTTCTCAAAAAGTACAATCTTTGTCCCCATGTGCATTTGCAAACCGTAGTCTGGCTTTTTTAATGGAGGTTTTGGAGCAGTGGCTTCTTCCTTGCTGAGCAGCCTTTCAGGTTATTTGGATATAGGAAACTTCAGAGTGTTTTCTATCCACATCTACTAATAATATGCATACCTTATAGTCTTGGCATGAGTAGCAGGAAGTTGAAATTGGGCACGCTATTTATACAAAAGTGAAAATGCTGCCCCCTATACCTTAAGAAGTTAGCAAGTGAATAAAGATTTAGTTTAAGTATGACTCTGACTTGTGTGATAAGTTTGTCTCTCATTTGATAATAAAGAAATGATCTCCACATTTGCCGACAAGGATGGGATGTGAATCTTCACTTGGTGACCGCTCCTGACGACCTGGGTACATAGTGCACAAGGGATCCCTCAAACTTGGTATCTCAGGGAGACCACACTTCGGGAAAGGAGCAGATGGACCCACCTTTGATCTGAGAGGCAGTGAGCCGAGTGGATACCACATCCCGAACTTAGTTAAAAAAAATAAAATAGGTGAGCGAACACAAAAACTCAACTTTTTAAGAAAAGCCTCTGTTACGTAGGTTCTGAGTGTGTATTCCTATGTGAGGGGGGCACCTTGGAGGCGTAAACAGGGTAGAGTCAGTGGAGGATGATCTGAGAGTTAGTCGACTCAGACACTTATCATTGGATCGTTGCGGGTGACATAGAGCCATTCTGACACTGAATTGATCACAGTGGGGATTGGTGTGGTCTGTAGGGGTGAGAGGCCAGGGTGACTGTGGGTTCTGTATGAAACACGGTACTTGGTGAATCCCTATTGGGGGAAAAAAAACGTGTTCTGAAAAGTGTCTAAGTGACCCTCAGAAGTGGTGAAATCCAATTATTTGAAATGTGCTAGCCAGGTATGCACTGGGTTAATCTGTGTGAGTGATTTTATAAAAGTGTTCTGTGTAGGCGCGGTAGGTTGACTGTGTGGATAACCTTTCAATGATGTTCTGTGTGGACATCTGACCAAATCTGTGTGAGTGGTCTGACCAATCCTGTCTGGATGGCTATTTAAAAATGTTCTGTGTGAGCATTTGATCAATCCTGTGTGGGTGATCATGAAGGCTCTGTGTGAGCTTGAGATAAATAATAATTAGTAGATAAGTTAATGATATGCAATGGTTTATAATAGTTAGGTACATATGTGAAAGGTATAAACCAAATCCACCTATAGACGTAAGAAAATATTCCTGCAGTTTATAAAAAATATTGATTAAGTATGTTTGGGAACAGTATGTGTGAATATAATAGGAGAGTCGTGTGAGTGTGGAAATAAGATATAGAAATTTGCATAATAAGATGATATAATGTTATTTTGGTGTTCCGTCCATCACTGCCCATCATAGAATATTAACGGGTGGAATTGGGAGTGTGATGTTATTTTATACCCGAAGAGCGTTATTCCTACAGTGTCCAGCAACCTTCAGGTTTTTTTTTTCCTACTGGGAGTTTGCGGGGGCGAATGAATTGGTTGATGTGAGTACCTAAGAACTTCTAACGTTCATTATGGATTCTGTGAAAAAATGATAAATTGTATGCGTGTATAATCGAGTAATAGAGATTTGATAAAGTAAAAACCCATACGTAGGTTTAAGTTGGTCCCCTTATTAAAACTTATTCGGGATTGGTGTCCCATCCACGAGACGGTTGAGCTAATGCGATTAGCATGAGGTTGTAAGTAACAAGAACATTTCCCAGGACATAGATATATCTGATATTGGCAGAAAGCTTAAATTCTTGTAAATCTAACTGCACTATCCAATTTACAGTAGCTATTGCAGTGAAATAATACCATGCTATTGTTTGAGGAGAGTGCACAATTTTGAACATGAAAAGTTATTAATAAACAAATTAAATGATTTGATTTGAGAGTGCACAATTTTGAACATGAAAAGTTATTAATAATCAAATTATGCACATTTGGGCAGTCATGATACAACATTTGCCTTTCTGTTAATGGTTCATTGGATCCGTCTAAAACTTTGCACATACACTGCTGCCACGTAGTGGCCAACATCTCATTTACACCATGGCTGGAATAATACATTATGGCCTTTCTCTTGCATTTCAAAGATAGTACAAAAAAATACAAGTGTAGTGTTTCCTTTCAAATGGTACAAAGTATATGCATATCCTCGCTTCAGGGCTTGAGCTACAGGCAGTTAGATTTGGGTATGTAATTTTAAGCGAGATCCTTAAGAGCTCATCTTTGAAATAAATTAGAAAGGCCATAATGTATTATTCCAGCCTAGGTGCAATTTCGATTTTGGCCACTAGATAGCAGCAGTGTTTGTGCAGTGTTTTAGACTGATCCAATGAACCACTGCATTTTTGTTCAAACTGTTGTATCAAGACGGCCCAAATGTGCCTAATTTGTTTATTACTAACTTTTTATGTTCAAAATTGTGCACTCTCCTCAAACAATAGCATGTTGTTCTTTCACTGTAATAGCTACTGTAAATTGGACAGTGTAGTTAGATGAACAAGAATTGAAGCTTTCTGCCAATTTCAGATAAGAAAATGTCCCAGTACATTGACATGTTACTTACAACCTTATGCTATTCGCGTTAGCATACGTTAGCTCAACCATCCCTGTGGATGGGACACTGATCCCGATGAAGATAAATCTTCTTAGGGATAGCCCCCTTTTTTTCAATTTTCTCCTCAGGCCCTGAAGCAAGGATTTGCATATTCTTGGTACCATGTGAAAGGAAACAGTTTGTGTAAATGTGAATTGAATGTAGGAGAATATAACACAATAGATATGCTAGAAGAAAATACAAAGGAAAAAACCAACTGTTTAATTTTTTTTTAAAAATCTACCACGATCTTTGAAATGCAACAGAACGATTCCAAATCTAGCCATCACTCTGGTTGTAATTCCGATGGTGTCCACAAGAGGGCAGCAGTGTATGTGCAAAGTTTCAGACTGGTAACTTGAAGTATGAGCAAGCTAAATTACATTTGGTGTGAAGTCACCCAGGTACATTTGGGCAAATCGTGAAGGACACAATTACATTTATATTACATTTTTCTGCAAGAATATCATCAGCATCTGTATACTTGGACTTTGATTTAGCTTTTCCAGTATTAGTAGTAGCCATAATGTAAGTTCAACACTATCAAAACACCCAGTTTTCATAACTAAATAACTCTCCATATTCTTGCAGTTTTTGTACAAAAGCAAAGGGCTTGCTGTCGCACAAGGTTAGCAGCAAAAAAAGTGCGAGAGATACAGGGTTTCCACATACTCCCGTAAAGCCCAGCTCATTGGCAATCTAGCTAGCTGTTTGACCCTGATTGGTGCGTATTTGACAAAGTTAGAGTCGATCAAGTGAAGACCGCCCACGTCATTGGCGCACCATGAAGGAGTAGTTCTCTGACCAAATTTGGTGTCCTATAGGATATACTACACTCCTAATGATAAAGTGAAGTCTGGTTACTTTGTAGGATCTCTGAGGAATATAGTTGTAGTCAGAGGTTTACATGTCAGAATAATATTAGAGAATTATTTATTTCAGCTTTTATTTCCTTCATCACATTCCCAGTGGGTCAGAAGTTGACATACACTCAATTAGTATTTGGTAGCATTGCCTTTAAATGGATTAACTTGGGTCAAATGTTTCGGGTAGCCTTCCACAAGCTTCCTACAATAAGTTGGGTGAATTTTGGCCTATTCCTCCTGACAGAGCTTGTGGAGCTGAGCCAGGTTTGTAGGCCTCCTTGCTCGCACACACTTTTTCAGTTCTGGCCACAAATCTTCTATGGGATTGAGGTCAGGGCTTTGTGGTGGCCACTCCAATACCTTGACTTTGTTGTCCTTAAGCCATTTTGCCACAACTTTGGGAGTATGCTTGGGGTCATTGTCCATTTGGAAGACCCAATTGCGACTAAGCTTTAACTTCCTGACTGATGTCTTGAGATGTTGCTTCAATATATCAACATAATTTTCCTTTCTCAATATTCCATCTATTTTGTGAAGTGCACCAGTCCCTCCTGCAGCAAAGCACCCTCACAACATGATGCTGCCACCCCAGTGCTTCACGGTTGGGATGGTGTTCTTCGGCTTGAAAGCCTCCCCCTTTTTCATCCAAACAAAATGATGGTCATCATCAGACCAGAGGACATTTCTCCAAAAAGTACAATCTTTGTCCCCATGTGCATTTGCAAACCGTAGTCTGGCTTTTTTAATGGAGGTTTTGGAGCAGTGGCTTCTTCCTTGCTGAGCAGCCTTTCAGGTTATTTGGATATAGGACTCGTTTTACTGTGGATAAAGATACTTTTGTACCTGTTTCACAAGGTCCATTGCTGTTGTTCTGGGATTGATTTGCACTTTCACATCAAAGTACATTCATCTCTAGGAGACATAACGCATCTCCTTCCTGAGCAGTATGAAAGGCTGCGTGGTCCCATGGTGTTTATACTTGCGTATTATTGTTTGTACAGATGAACGTGGTACCTTCAGGCGTTTGGAAATTGCTCCCAAGGATGAACCAGACTTGCACAAATTATGTCAATTAGCCTATGAGAAGCTTCTAAACCATGACATAATTTTCTGAAATTTTACAAGCTGTTAAAGGCACAGTCAACTTAGTGTATGTAAACTTCTGACCCACTGGAATTGTGATACAGTGAATTATAAGTGAAATAATCTGTCTGTAAACAATTGTTGGAAAAATTACTTGTGTCATGCACAAAGTAGATGTCCTAACCGACTTGCCAAAACAAAAATTTGTTAACAAGAAATTTGTGGAGTGGTTGAAAAACGAGTTTTATTAATGACTCCAACCTAAGTGTATGTAAACTTCCGACTTCAATTGTACGTTCCACAACATTTATATGTAAATCTGATAACTGGGACGTATACATTTGTTTATACCATCCTTAATGATATCACAAAACAACAACTAATCTGACATACATTATTTGTGTTAGGAATATTGTCTCAATGTCCAACTTTTTCATGTTACAGTACTGCAAAGTCTCTCTGTTGTATCAATTTCCATTTCTGCCGTGTGAGAGAGATTTCCTGCAAGGTTTTTATGACCATCAATAAACTGGCCAACTTCCCCCCACTTCCCCCACTTCCTCTCTGGTGGGAGGCTCTCTCTGATCCTCACCAACCAGGGAAAGTCATGACAACTGTGAACAGGTCACTGCAAGGATACATTTTATAGATTTAATTTTTTTAAATAATAATAATAATAATACAAAAGTGGACACACAAAATAAGTATGATTTGACACATACATACATACATTAATACGTGTTACATATCCGTTTGCAAACAATATAATTATACTTTTTTTAAACATTGAGTTAATAAAGGCGGCACGTAGCCTTGTGGTTAGAGTGTTGGGCCAGTAATTGAAAGGTTGCTAGATCGAATCCCCGACCTGAGAAGGTAAAAATCTGTCATTCTGCCCCTGAAAAAGGTAGTTAAACCACTGTTCCTAGGCTGTCATTGTAAATAAAAATGTGTTCTTAACTGACTTGCTTAGTTAAGTAAAGGTTAGATAAAATAAAAAATAAAGCCTCCATAAAAACATGGTTGTTTTCTTGAGGAAGGCAGCTCTAAAATGCAGGTATTTCAGCCTAGCTCAGTGCTTTCTGTGGTGATGGGGCAGCCAGAGGAAAATGCAGAGCGCAGTGGTTGGTAATGTTCTCTAGGTGCACCATGATTGGCTCAGTGTTCTGTCACTTATGGGGACACTATGTCACTGCCAAATCTAAGGGTAGAGCTTGAAAATTCAAGCCCCATGGGTGCTGCCATAGAGTTACATTAGAAGTGCCCATCCAAGAAGGCTCAAGGTCATTGGCCACAGATAAAATGTCAAATCACGTTATATCTACAGCAACTTTGATTGGACTGATCATGTCAACATCATACTTTCAAAATCTTAGCTAGTTTTCATCATCATGTATCAAGTCGACAATCAACTGGCAAATACTTTTTAATCCTTGTCATTTGAAGAAATATAATAAAGAGAAATGATAGATAAAATGTATCGGTGCTCATCGGCCATTGGACATAAACATTACACAGCAAGTTGGAGATCGCAAATTCAACAATGAGTGTTTTGGAAAGAATCAGTGGCTAACTGCAAGCATTGCAAAGCAGTCACAGGCCTGCTAGTCAGTGAATTGGGTGTGTGGCCCCAGTTCTTGGTTTAAGGGTCTCTTTCCCAAGCTTAAAATTATAAACATTCAACATTGGCCATGCTGTCAATCCAGAATGATTTCTGCCGTGCTCAAAACAAATGTTAACTCGAAACTGTGAAATATGACTTCAGTGAGTTCAAGACAGCTGGGAACTCTGGAAAAATCTTGCTCCGACTGGCAAAATAAGTTTTGAACGGTCATCCAATTCAGAATTGTAAGTCGAAACTCAGGCCTCTTTCTCGAGCTCCAACCTGAAGATCACTGATGTCATCATGATTCAACGTTGTTTTTTTCCCCTGAGTTCCTAGTTGTCTTGAAAGCACCATAAATCCAGAAAAGGCCAGACCTTGATGACAAAGTTTAAAGACAAAATTTGCCCACAAAAGACCACCCTGCCACCTTCCTTTTCAAGTGAGCACAACAAGGTGAGTCAAAAAAATGTATTGTATCCTGCTGCATAAATTATGTAATGTGGAGGGAGATATGTATACTGTAGTTAAGAAAGTAATGCTAAGTGTATGCTGTGTAGTAAGCTATTAGTAGGCCATGTGCCTCACACTAATCATTTGGTCTATTTTCCTCTCTTAATTTCATCTACTATTCTGATTTGGTAGTGCACATGTCTAAACCTGTTTTAGAGAAATTTAATAATTTGATTTGTCTTCTGACAAATCAACTGTACATTTCGGTGTTCCTCAAGGTTCCCTTTTAGGACCACTATTGTTTTAACTATATATTTTAAATCTTGGTGATGTCATTCAGGAACATAATGTTAACTTTCACTGCTATGCGGATGATACACATCTGTACATTTCGATTAAACATGGTGAAGCCCCAAAATTGCCCTCCATGGAAGCATGTGTTTCAGACGTAAGGATGGCGGCAAATGTTTTACTTTTAAACTCGGACAAAACAGAGATGCTACTTCTACGTCCAAAGAAACAAAGACATCTTCTGTTGGATCTGACAATTAATCTTGATGGTTGTACTGTCATGGCCAAAAGTTTTGAGAATGACACAAATATTAGATATTTTTTGTCAGATGTTACTATGGATTACTGAAGTATAATTACAAGCATTTCATAAGTGTCAAAGGCTTTTATTGACAATTACATGAAGTTGATGCAAAGAGTCAATATTTGCCTCTCATGCGCTTGTCATCCGCTTATGCCATAATTTGTACATCTCCATTGTCAGTAGAAACCACATTTGTTTAAGCAAGTCAGCCAGGCATTCCGTCAACGGGACAGTTGTAAATCATGTAGCGCCGTGTGTCATGATCACACATTTTAGAGAAAAAACAAATGTCGGTACATATACAGTGGGGGAAAAAGTATTTAGTCAGCCACCAATTGTGCAAGTTCTCCCACTTACAAAGATGAGGCCTGTAAGTTTCATCATAGGTACACTTCAACTACGACAGACAAAATGAGAAAAGAAAAATCCAGAAAATCACATTGTAGGATTTGTAATTTATTTGCAAATTATGGTGGAAAATAAGTATTTGGTCACCTACAAACAAGCAAGATTTCTGGCTCTAACAGACCTGTAACTTCTTCTTTAAGAGGCTCCTCTGTCCTCCACTCGTTACCTGTATTAATGGCACCTGTTTGAACATGTTATCAGTATAACAGTATACGGGTGGGCCAGTCCATAGCATCAATGCCTTCCTCTTGCAGGAACTGCTGACACACTCCAGCCACATGAGGTCTAGTATTGACTTGCATTAGGAGGATCCAGGGCCAACCGTACCAGCATATGGTCTCACAAGGGGTCTGAGGATCTCATCTCGGTACCTAATGGCAGTCAGGCTACCTCTGGCGAGCACATGGAGGGCTGTGCGGCCCCCCAAAGAAATGCCACCCCACACCATGACTGACCCACCGCCAAACCGGTCATGCTGGAGAATGTTGCAGGCAGCAGAACGTTCTCCACGGCGTCTCCAGACTCTATCACGTCTGTCACGTGCTCAGTGTGAACCTGCTTTCATCTGTGAAGAGCACAGGGCGCCAGTGGCGAATTTGCCAATCTTGGTGTTCTCTAGCAAATGCCAAACGTCCTGCACGGTGTTGGGCTGTAAGCACAACCCCCACCTGTGGACATCGGGCCCTCATACCACCCTCATGGAGTCTGTTTCTGACCGTTTGAGCAGACACATGCACATTTGTGGCCTGCTGGAGGTCATTTTGCAGGGCTCTGGCAGTGCTCCTCCTTGCACAAAGGCAGAGGTAGCGGTCTTGCTGCTGGGTTGTTGCCCTCCTACGGCCTCCTCCACGTCTCCTGATGTACTGGCCTGTCTCCTGGTAGCGCCTCCATGCTCTGGACACTACGTTGACAGACAGAGCAAACCTTCTTTCCACAGCTCGCATTGATGTGCCATCCTGGATGAGCTGCACTACCTGAGCCACTTGTGTGGGTTGTAGACTCTGTCTCATGCTACCACTAGAGTGAAGGCACCGCCAGCATTCACAACTGACCAAAACATCAGCCAGGAAGCATAGGAACTGAGAAGTGGTCTGTGGTCCCCACCTGCAGAACCACTCCTTTATTGGGGGTGTCTTACTAATTGCCTATAATTTCCACCTGTATTCTATTCCATTTTCACAACAGCATGTGAAATTTATTGTCAATCAGTGTTCCTTCCTCAGTGGACAGTTTGATTTCACAGAAGTGTGATTGACTTGGAGTTACATAGTGTTGTTTAAGTGTTCCCTTTATTTTTTTGAGCAGTGTATTTATTTCTATGCATAACACTTGTATCTTTCATCAACGTTTATGATGAATATTTCTGTAAATTAATGTGGCTCTCTGCAAAATCGGAGGCGAAGCATTACTGAACATAACGCTCCAATGTAAACTGAGATTTTTGGATATAAATATGAACTTTATCGAACAAAACATACATGTATTGTGTCCTATGAGTGCCATCTGATGAAGATCATCAAAGATTAGTGATAAATTCTCTCTCTATTTCTGCTTTTTGTGACTCCTCTCTTTGGCTGGAAAATTGCTGTGTTTTATGACTAGGCGCTGACCTAACATAATCGCATGGTATGCTTTCATCATAAAGCCTTTTTGAAATCGGACACTGTGGTGGGATTAACAAGTTTATCTTTAAAATTGTGTATAATACTTGTATGTTTGAGGAACTTTAATTATGAGATTTCTGTTGTTTGAATATGTCACCCTGCACTTTCACTGGCTGTTGTCAAATCGATCCCATTAACGTGATTTCAGCCATAAGATTAAGGACAACAAAGTCAAGGTACTGCACCATGATCTTTAAAAAAGAGCAAATTGCTCATGTGCATACTTTGCATCCTCTTCTACCACGGCGGTCAGGGATATTTTAGGACTTTCCTGGGGGACCGCAACATGTTACACTTACTGTAAGCATAAAAATTGGCATAATATGGGCGTGAAGGACAGTAACGCACAGTAAAATATCTTTGACAGTCAGAATCTACAAAAAATGTCTCATTGTCTATGTCAAATGTCTCAACTGCTCACATTTACTTACCAACTGCAATGAAGCACAGACAAGTGGTAGCAAAGGCAAGTTTGCTCCTCTGTCCCTTTATTTTGAAGTGGGACATTAACTCATTGGTCATCAATCTCAAACATTTTAAGAAATAGGATATCAAAATTAGACTGTTGGTGGATAATGGAAATGTTCACCCGTGTCGGAATACCTGATGGTCCAATGCCGACCTTTCAACCTCTCAAGGG